>NC_136057.1:1181605335-1181827835 GCF_964261635.1 Lissotriton helveticus | reverse complement strand
TCCAAACAAACCGATACGGACCACAGCGTGTCTTTAGTAATAAAGTATAGTTTTATTGCTTTATAGCGTTCTCATCGTCCAGCATGACGTGTTTCGACAGTGGAACACTGTCTTGCTCACATGACATGCCATGGGCCAATCCGCAATATATAGTGTCACATCATTACAAAAACGGGTGTCCAATTGTCCGGCTATTTCAAATTCATAGACGTAGAAAACATGTTCTAATCCTTCCACCGTAAACATTGTGCAATCTTGAAATAGATATATGTTCCGGCAGTTATATATATATAACTGATATAAACGAAACATAAATTTTACGCGAGTGCTAAAGTGCTAGTGCATGCAAAATAAAATATGTAGTCTACTATTGATCTATCACCAGTTAATACTTTGATCGAAAAAAGAAAATAGCATAACTGTAGACTGTCTCTAACGTGTAGCCATGAGATGCTCATCTATTCATATTGCTTCTACCTATATACATAAAGTGCATGTGCAAATATACTTAATTTCATTAAATATAATGCAAAATGGCAACATCTATAAATTCTGAATGTTACATCACTAATCATCCATATGTGAACAAGGCTAAATCCGAAGTCATTGTTATATCTCATGTACACTTAAGCCCAGGCTTCAGCCACATAAAAGACTGGTAAAACCAAAGGATAAAGGATAAATACTGGACATCCAGATAAAACCCCTAGTAAAACCACGTCCCTCATCAGGTTAAAAACTCAGATAAGACTCAGTAAAGACACGCAAAGTTGGGAGAAAAGCACCCCCCCATCGCCACCCCACGTAGCTGTTGATACACTTCTTTGTTGAACATAAAGTAGTTATTATTCAGGCGTAGGCTGATCATACTCAAAAGCATCTTGTTATGCTGATAATATTTGCAATCCCTTTTGGATAAAAAATGTTTTGTTGCTGCTATACCATCAGTGTGTTGTATGCTGGTATAGACTGAATTAATGTCCATAACCAGTAAGACATATTCCTGTTTCCACTCCATTGTCTGTGTTTTTGATAGGAAATGCCCAGTGTCTCTTATATAAGATGGTAACGCTTCAACATACTCATGAAGGAAATAGTCCACGTATTTGGACATAGGTTTCAAGAATCCTTTTTGTGCTGATATTATGGGCCTCCCCGGTACTGGAATTCTGGTGTTCTTATGCACCTTGGGAATAAAATACAGTGCTGGTGTAGTAGGATGATCATTTTTTTTTTAAAACTAAATTAATTTTTACTAAGGAGACCCATTCTTTTCCATTGAGAAAGTTATTTAAAAACGGATTCCTTGATACTTTTGAGATCACAAAAAGCAGCCTTTTTGTAGCGTTGTGTGTCTCCTAGATGTTTTTCTGTTTCCTGCATGTACAGATTCCTAGGCCACATTATTATATTGCCCCTTTGTCATATTTATTAATGATGATGTTATCATTTTTTTGTAATTTCCGCATTAGTGTGGAATATTGTCTTTGTGTGTCTTTGTTGTTCTTTTTGCACTATTTATTTGTTTTAAGTCTTCCACAACTCGATCGCTAAACACGTCAATAGCATCCTTTGGCATCCAAAGTCTTGTATTTGGAACCGTGTGGGCGGTGCCCGTGGAAGTCAGAATCTTTGGAGTGTGGAATATCTCACCTGCTGAATCAACTAGCCCAGAAAAAACAAACCAAATTAGAACTGCCGCAGAATTGAAATATGTTGGTTATCATAGCAGCATTATGTATTTGTTCTTTCCTGTTGGAGGAACTTAAATATTGGCTTATCAACATCTTCAACCACTTTAGGATTAGATAATGCTGGCAAGCAGCAATTTCTGTATGTGAAGCTAGTTTGCCATTGTGACACCCACGATGCATTACATTTATGGTAAGGGCAGACAAATACCTAACAGATGGGGAGCTATGGGGAGGGGCATATAATTATGAGCAATGAGCCACGCTGAAAGTAAATAAGACTCCTAAGCACATATGAAGAACAGACACTATAAAGTCAAATTGATTTGCTTTTGAATCCCATGCCTCCTACCTGCCACTCTTCTTCTTATGCTGATCTGAATTGGGTTTAATTTGACTTCTATAAAATCATTTTATTAGCTGTACATGAATCTTTTTTATCAAAAAAGCTTCGTTCTTTAATTAGAGATGTTAAGAGCATGAAGCACTTTATTGTGATAGTGTTTTATAGTTTATATTAACCAAAATGCATTTTTTTTATTTTTTGCTACCATAGCAATCTCTAAAATGTTGTGCTGTAGCATACTTTGAATCATTTGACCAGTGCCCTCAACGTTTCTCACTTCAGAACTTTTTTTTTTGTCAACTCTTTTTTATTGGAATTTTTAATAAGCATTTTCAACAACTCAATGTACGCACCTTATACATCAATTACGATTACCCCAGTGCTCCATGATCGGTACACTGAAGTAATCAGTCGCTACGAAGACACTAGCATATTATGACATACACGTGAGGCGACTGAGTTCCGGGCCTTCGTGCATGGCTGTAGCTCGTGTCTCACTTCAGAACTTTAAAGGGCATCCAGTGCTTCCAAAAGAAGATTTTTTTGCATGGTCATTGATTCATTTGGACTACAAAAATGATCAAACAATTAAAAACATTTTTAAATGTCCCGTTTGTATGTTCCTCTTTTTCAAGTGTATTCCCACAGTTCTATTCGATTCGTCCACATTAAAAGAACCTCTTCACCATTTGGAGGTAGCCACATTCTAGATGAATGCTGTCTCAATATTTTCAAATCACCCAGTCTCAAGAGATGCCATTATTCTGTGATCATGAGTGACTTTACTTCAAAATCAGTCACTCTCTACTCTCATTTTCTGGATCTTTTTTGTATTGATTGCTGATTAAAGAGTGGACCATCTCTAGTCAAATCTTTCAAAATGACATACAGCTGGTTATATTTGATCACCTTTTCATACGTCTTGATGTACTTTGTGTCATAAAAAGTAAATTGCTTAACGTTTAACAGTTTTGTGGTGATTCTCTCCATCAGAACTACAGGATGGCAAGAGTCTGCTTGTAGTGTTGCTTTTGTGGAAGTCTTTTTTTTTTCCTTTTGGCTACAGGTTTCAGGTAACAATTTATAGATTAATGTAGAGAAGTAATACTCTTTCACAATAATTATATCAAAAGATCTTTTCACCCTTCATATATTAAAATGTCATCTGTGTCTGAGCCAGGTGACCTGTTTAATTTAATCAATATCAGATTGTTCCCACGCAAATTTGCACCCATTCTTCCACAGTCTGTTAGAATTTTTCTTCAGTCAGAGCAGCTATCAGTCTATGCAAATTTGATGAACAATTTAGTGTTCTGTGAAAGTGGTTGAATAAATATTCAAAAAAATATCTCCCAGCTCTTAAATCAAAATGTCTAAATGGTGTGTAAAGTGCAGAGATAACCATTGTTATCAAGCATTTGCCTGATTACCAGTGGATTGCATAGATATTTTGATTTTTTTTTTTTAAAAACATGTGGCTTTTTGTACATCTGAGGAACATTGTAAGACTAAATTCAGTAGGAATGTATTGATGCATAGGGGCACAACACCATGTCTGTGTCTGACACTGGGACTCCGGAGGGATGCTTCAGTGCCTTATGTATTTGTGCACTGTGTAATTTTATAACTAGAACTGCGCATTGGTTCAACTGTCATTGAAGGGGTTTTTAGAAGAGGTTTTGCAAATCTGTCACTGTATCCAAACCAAGATGGCAACCCAGTCAATCTGAAATTCATACATTATTATAGGTGTCACTGTTCTGTAGCCTTTGTATTTTGATGACAACCCTTAGTCCCTATGTATACAACTGTGCGGCTCTAAATGCTAGCAATATCATTCCAAGTTCTTCACCTTGCTTATTCCACCTTTGATTCTTTCCCGCCTATTTGCTGCAGCATAACCAAACCAAAAAATCATCTTGTTTGTTATTCTTTAGAAGTAATCCAAACAAGCTTTAGAAATGGCCAGGTGCGTTCTCCCGTACTATTGGCATCTTTTTCCTCTAGTGCTTTGAACAACCTTTGAAAATGCTACACATTTTTCAACACTGGTTTACCTCTGGCATTGACAATTCTTGATTGGATTGATTTTATATTAAATATTTTCCCACTGTTAGAGTAGTGCGGCTTGCATCAAACATTTGCACCTGTATGCTTGAAGCAGCTATTACAGGACGCATGTACTAGTGGGTGAGCAGGACATGCTCCACTACCAGTCTGACATTTAATTTCCCCAAATCGATCTCTCACACTAGTCTGCATTTATTCACTGCAGTTCTGGCTGATGGAAATAGCTGTATAAATACCTTAATGATTCACTCCGATAATCCTTTCAATACAGTTGTATAAAGTTAATAGTTCGGTGGGTAAAGCAAATGCTAGATTCTAATGAGCTATTATTAGGCTGTCCTGTTTTCAGTTTCTATTTTTGGTAAATTCTGGTGGGGTTTTTTCAGTGTTTTCAATATCTTAAAAAACAGTTATCAGTGGTTACACATTTTCACGCTACTAAAAACAACAGAAAAAGTGTTTTTCCGGTGTTTATGGAACGTTTCGCTTTTATCATTCCTTATTTTCTGCACTGAAAGAACATGGTATATAAACAGTGAACGTATAGTGTATATGAGGTCCAAAGAGATTTTTGCAAATTAATCTTATTGTAGTACACCATACAATACTTCTTCAGTGAGTCTTTGGTCATGTGCGCTCGCGCTTTCCTTCCCATGTAAACTTCTGTGAAAAGGCCCTCTCAGCATTCACAGCCCCTTGGGCTGAGAACCGTCAGCTAAGGGGCAGAGTTGGTATCTTTGAAGCCACATAAAGCACGAAATGATAAATATTTGCATTTTAGTTCCTGGGCATAAGAAAACAGTGCACCAGAATGGACTAAAAAGTCAACAGCATCCCTCATTAACTCTGAAGATTGTAAAGATGTTTTCAGCATACCATCTAATAAGTGGCATGCATCTCCTACGGAGAATCACTTCAGCTCGGGTATCAATTTTGACCGGTCATCACACAAATGTTTTATATACGTAGCTGAATCACTACAAATACAAACAATATCACTCCAATCTTTGTTGAACTTAGAAAGAACCTTTTTTGCAGAGCATAACAAGTGACACTGCGTTCCATGTTTTCCAAAAGTCTGGTGTTACGTTTTCACCACTATCCCAGATGCTTGGTGATAGATATACTTGTCACTATACCTTGCATTTAATGTTTAAAGCCTGAGGTGTTGGCAATTCACCTACTATCAATACTGACCCACTAGAAACTATGGTCTGATGTATTAAGGGTTTTTACCCATTCTCTGTGGGAAAATGTGATGACACATATTAGGAAAGATTTTTATGAAACTAGCCATTTTACCTATCAGTGAAAGAATCAAATGCAGCCAAAATATCAAATGGGAGTTTGATGTGTCCTGATTTTCTACAGTTTGTAAAATAATTAAACTAAACCTAAAACTTGAAACTAAACCCTGCATATTTAGACCAAAGGCCATAAAACTGAAAAAAGTAAAAGGAAGAAGAAACCATATTTTAGTGGCATCCCTAAAGAACAAAACTCAAGCAGAATAATGTTAGCCAGTCTTTCTTACTGCTAGCTTGTATAACAAAGTTACATTTTATTGACCCCTTCAGTAAGAACAAAATGACTCTTTCACTTTCTTTTTCCTTTCTTTGAATGGTTTTTAGTTTGTGGTTGTGCAGGTGTTTTTTCAGTGTTTATGTTTTCACCGGTGAGGGCTATTTTTCTTTCAGTGGGGTTTTATCAGTTATTATAGGTTTAAACCTAAAACCCCACAGCCTAGCTATTATATAATGTAGATTGATGTTCATATCCTAAAGTGTATTTCTCCATCCTCTTTCTAACCTGCAAAGTTTTTTTTCTCACCATGGTTACGTTTAGCTATAAAAACAATCTCCTTGCATCCTGTGGTGTTTTATTATTTCCTTTGTAGTGTATTGCCAAATGAATGCAGATAAAGTTTAGTATATTATTGTCCTAAATAATTTCCTGTTTTTTTTGCAGAAATTACGAAGATTATCTACAAAGTATAGAACAGATAAGATCTATCCAACTAGCACTGGTGAAAAAGAAGACAATGTCAAAAAGAACAGATACAAGGATATTTTGCCTTGTAAGTCAAATTTAATTAATATTTATTAACACTTCGCTATTTTCTGTGTTTTGTACTGTTAGATGTATAGCTTTAGATAGATTTATCCGTAGCAGTTACTTTGTTTGCTATTTAACTAATGTCTTATAAACATTTAGGCAATATTTTTGTCAAATGCATTTTCTACAATGACTTTTGTGATCTTCACTTTCCTTACTGTTGTTCTGTGCTAGAGAGATTCTTTGGAGGAGAAAGTTCATGAGAAACCACAGTTTTTTCATCCACACAGTTATTGTCATTACATGCAGTTCACTACATGTTTTCTTAGTCATTAGAAAAAAAATCAAAATCCACCCACCTATGCACTTGAGAGCCCTCTCGCTTTCACCATCCCTGGATATCCTGTTGAATCTTATTTCCTGTGAAACAAAAACATATAAATGTCGAGTCAAACCAAGCATGTGTCGTTTTTGCACAATACCTTCTATGGTATTTACATCCTCTACATGGTCTGCATGAGGCAATGCATGAAACAAAATAAGCAATGTAAATGTGGTCAGTCAAGCATTATATAAATCTATACTAAAGTAGGCTATACCAAGCAGAGAAGGAAACTTTGTTCTGAACAAAAGGCTCTCCTGGTGGATAACCAAGCTTGGACCTTAACAAATGCAGAGGTTGCAGCAAAGAGACACACTCCTGATGCCATGGAAGCTATGTGTCGGCCAAATTCACTAGACGGGAGCTTAGAGATTTCATTATTGGGACTGCGTTTGTGAAATGGAATAAGAATGTTGCTCTGTTGCGAAAATGGGCATCCCTTATGGACTCCACACAAGTATGCTCACCCTTACAGTGGATTGCCCTTTATAGTGGCAAACCCAGCATGACCATCTGGAAATGGAGTACAGAACCTTTGTACATGAAGTTCCTTTGGCAAAAAAACGATTTTGCCCCAAAGAGGAAAATATAACCGTAATCTAAATTCAGACTTGTTGCTGGTGGTTTTACACAATAACACACTCATGGGTGCTGGCGCTACTTCTATGTACAGTTAACAGACCGACTTCACATGTCAATCTGGTTCAGGTGAAGTTAGGAATCCCTGACTGGTCCTAGGAAAGCTGCTAGTCTTAAAAATCATCAGGCTTAAAACAAAGTATCTTTCATTGCAGATAGCGTTTTACTGATTAAAGCATCTCTTGTTGCATCTTCGCTCCTCCTGAACATGAGGTACTTGTATTTGTCACCCAAATTAATTTGCTTTTCCAGTAGACCTGTCCTTCATAGTTCTGAATGTGACTGCATAGGCTCTTTAAATGACTAAATAATAAACAAAATAGTTTGTCATTTATCTACTACATCATGAACGTGATTTTTCTGCGAAAGGCTGTATCTTCTTTGTCAGACCCTACACAGACCCACACCTTTTCAAAACGGAGCGTTTGGTTGGACAAATTTACTTTCACTAGCCTGTCTCTTTAGGTATGCCTTAGAAGTCCAGTAGAGAGAAAGTAAAGTCTTCATAAGATCACTGTTTAGGATGTACTTGCTGTGGTTCTGCCCTGGGGCTCTGATAGTGGGATTCCTTAATGTTCTTGGCCATGATTGCTTCTTTGAGACATATATTCAGACCATATAGGAAAACACTTTTCCACCAAGCCAATTGATATTTACGTACTCTAATAAGGCTAAAGTTTTAAAACTTTCACTTTATGGGAGCTTTTTAAGTAGCCCCTCCTTTGTTGGACCTTCCTCTTTAAAGGGACCTCGCCTAATTTGCTCACATTTAGTGCTCAAGGTATTTTGAAACCACAGCCTGTGGCAACTACACTTTTCTCTCATGGATGACTTTCTTCCTGGTCGGTATTTTTTCATCCTGAAGAGTATATGACTGCTAGGCTCTGTGTGCCACAGAGTTGTATTATTTTCCCCACAAATTTCTTCCAAGTACAACCTTTTTTTTTTTTTTTTTCTTTTTTAAATCAATGTATTTGACTTTTTTTGCAAATCCTACGAACATGTAATGAAAAAGAAACAAAGGTAAAACGGAACTACTTGTGTTGGCATGAACATCTCGATCTGCTTAGAGACTATCAAGGTCGCCAGACGTGAGAAGATCTATTATACTATACAAGATCAGCCCCTTCGGCACTGCACCTTAAAACTCTGAAGAAAAAGAGAAACGCCTACTTCAGGAAAATCAAGCGCACTAAATCAGATTTCTTTAGCCTTCAGCTCGATCAAGCAAAAAAAACGGCCTAAAAAACTATTTGAACTAATCAAAACACAATCCAAGGAACAACCCCAACATTCACATAGCACAATAGGTGATATACCATCATGTGAAGACTTCTCTGCTTTCTTCAATCTAAAGACTGATAACATAAGGAGTGATCTGTGCAATGACGTAATCCTTTACTCAAACCCCCACAGCATAACACCCACTGAACCTAAAAACAATGCTGCATGGTCATACTTTGACACCTACTCAGAAGAAACAATTGCCAAACTGCTCAGCACATTGAAACCCTCTAATCACCTCACAGACCCTCTTCCTGCCAACACTGTTAAAGACTTCATCCCATTACTCCTCCCACTCTGGACCAAAATAATTAACAGTTCACTTCAACAAGGACTCATCCCCGACTCACTCAAAATTGGACAAGTTACACCTATACTCAAGAAACCAACAGCGGACCCTACTGACCTAAACAATTACCGTCCTATTACCAATATTCCCACACATGCAAAACTGTTGGAAAAATGCGTACAACTTCAATTGACAAAACACATTGATCAGTTTGACCTCCTCAACCCTCATCAATCTGGCTTCCGAGCAGGGCACAGTACTGAAACTGCTATGACACACATAATCGATGACGCACTCCAAATCCTAGATCAAAACGATACCTGCCTCCTCATCCTTCTTGATCTCTCCTCAGCATTTGACACTGTCAAACACGAGAACTTACTCGAGCTGTTAAACACCAAAATGGGTCTATCTGGGACTGTTCTCAAATGGTTCACCTCCTTTCTGCATAACAGGGCTCAGAAATTCAAGAGCAACAACTTGATGTCCCCACCATTGCCTGTAACTTTAGGCGTCCCACAAGGATCTTCTTTATCCCCAACATTGTTCAATCTGGTCATGGAACCTCTCACCACCTTGTTACAAGCATCTAATGTACAGTTTCACATGTACGCTGACGACACCCAACTATATCTCAAATTACAATCTCCCAACGACATCAAACTTCTGAACTCAACGCTCAGAAACACCCAATCATGGCTTGCCGATAATCACCTCAAACTCAATGCTCTGAAAACTGAGTTCCTTCTGATCTCACCTCCAGCGAAAATCTCCACCACTCAAACTTGGCTTAAGCACCTAACTGCACTCAATGTCCAACCTACCATCGTGGACTCGGCGAAATCCTTAGGTATTACACTTGACACCAATCTCAACATGCAGCAGCACATCAGCAAGGCAACTAAGGGAGCTAATCACCAAATCAATACCCTGAGGAAACTTAAACCTTTCCTCCCTGCCAAGGACTTCCAAAATGCAGTACAAGCCCTAGTCATTCCTCGCTTAGACTACAGTAGCGTCGCCCTTTGCGGACTCCCTCTATCTACAACTGCACCCCTGAGAGCCTCTTTGAACGCTGCAGCAAGACTCATCACTGGATCAAAAAACACTCTCATATTTCCCCTGACTTAAAATCCCTGAACTGGTTGCCTTTTGAAGCCAGAATACATTTGAAAATTGCCTGCATGACGCACAGAGCTGTACACCACAACTCACCCGGCTACCTCACTCAAAAACTGACAATATCTGGCGGCTCAAGAACCACTAGAAACACAAAGAATCTTCTCCTGAAACCTCGTAGATTCCGGAAGGAAAAAACATATAAGCGCTCTTTTTCCGGAATGGCACCCAGGATCTGGAACTCACTCCCGAAACCAGACTTATCTCCTCCTCTGCATTCTTTGAAAAAGAAGTAAAAGCTATCCTCATGACTAAATTCACCTGAACTTGTACTTTGGATCTATTTAAGACTCTACACCTATCTGCACTATTGTTTGTCTGATTGTCGATATGTATCACTGGTTTTAGTCAATTATTATGCTCCCCCATGTACCTACCCTATTTTGCTTTTCATTTTTTACCTACAACTATTCTTTGCTCAAAAGTTTGTTAATCACTCCCATGTTTCCTGTTTCCTTACCCCCTGTATCTGTAAAGCGCTCTGATATCTGCAAAGATCTTGTTCGCGCTATATAAAACTTTCAAAATAAAATAAAAATAAGTGTTCTTTTGCTAGTTAAATGGCTATTAACTTTTTCCCACCCATCGCTCAATGTCTTGCAGTAAGGTTTATTTATGGACACTGGGGCTAGATTTTCATGTCCTCTACTCCTGATTCGCTCCCTTCTCGAACAAGCCTGTCAATGTATGCATTTTTTCTTGATTTCATTGTCTGGGAAGTGTCATTCCATTCTCCAGCACCCTAGCTGGCCCTTCATCTAGTTGGGTCGAGTTAACTAGACAACCCATGCGCTGTCTGTGAGGCGTACTGTGGCTTACCAAGTTCAGAGAGAGGTTTGGAACCTACCCATTGCTTTCCATTCGTTGGCTCTCCTTGTAACTCTAATTTGCCTGTTTCCTAATCATGTCTGAGCTGCAATCTTGTGTTTGTCCCTCCCATGGAGCATACCACCATGCGTTGCTTTCATTGACCTGCATTGCTGTTTCCAGTGCTTGCTTTTCAAGCACTACTTTTTTTCTGTGTGAAGCCCTCCATGTGAGCGCATTCTTTTTGAACTGTTGCCCTTGTGCATTTTGCACCCCGTGCACTCTGTGTTGCTCTCGGTCACCCGAGTGTCCCCCTCCGTTTTGTGCTCACTGTGTCTTCCCTACTCCCTCCGTGTTGCCTCCATCTGCCTCCAGTCCTCTTCCTTGTTGCTTTGGCTCGTTTAGTTGCTTCAGTTCTTGATGTTTTCATGAGGGCCGCAAGGACTGCTTCTATTTCGTGCTTTTACTTTTGTTTCTTGGGGTCTTTTATTTTAATCTCTATTAATTTTCATACAACTAGGTGGGAAGCGGCCACCCGTCTGCAACAAGGAAAATTTGAGGCATGGTTAAAACAAAACAGTACCCATTGGCCGAGGCAGCCGCCTGCTCCCCGCTAGAATGACATGTACTGACCTCAAATGAGCTCCCTCCATCAGGTTCTAGGCTGCTCCTGAATATACATCAGTCTGTGGCTCAGCCGGGTCCCCGACCTGAGCACCCTCCTCAAAATTTCACTCCCAACATTCTTGCCCAGATCTTCACTTTGTTACATTGCTCTTTTAAAGCACACATTCACCTCTCTGGTTATTTTGCGCTTGCCACGCAGTATGTATTTTCTATGTTGCCTCATACCCTGTGTATTCCAGTATGACACCTGTCCCCTATACATTATAAAAGCTCCATATCAAAGAAAACCTTCCCTCTTTTAATGGTGTGCTTCCTCGTGAGTGCATGTGCATTAGTGCAGACTTCAGTGCACGCAGAGCAGACAGCATATTAATGCAGAACCATTTTTGCAATTAAGTATCTGATACATTTGTTCATCGCTTAGTTCCGGTTGCACTGTGAGTGTTCTTATTGGTGCATATAGTGAATGATGTTAAATCTAATCCACAGTAATAAAGCACAAACCGTTAATTCCAATTTATGTGGATTATCTGCTCACTTTATTTGATCATATTTCAGAGATTTGAGTATTTTAGTGCTATTGAACTCTGTGCAATTCCCTCGTCGAATATGGCCTGTTAGAGATTGAAGACCCAAACTGTGCAACATGGAATACTTGGGAGCATAAGTACAGGCCTTAACAAGATTCAAGGTTTTATTAACGATTTTGATCTTACAATGAGATTTACAATATACATCAATTAATACAGCTTTAAAAACAAACAAAGTAAGCATTTTACAACACATTAATTGACTGGACAATTTATCATCTCCATTGCAGCTTTAGCTGCTGTTGTACCATATTTTTTTTTTTAGTGTTTTAAAAATCTGTTTGCAAACTTTTGAAACTTGACATATGAATAACACTCATCAAATCGTCTGTACTTCATTGTAACAGAAGGTGCATATTCTTTCCTTCCAAACTACTTTCTGCCATGCATCAGTCACAGTTGTTAACGGCAAGCATTTTAGTCTACAAAGCATTATACACCTTTGCACCCTGTGTTCGAGGTTTCAATTCAAATACACTTGAAGGACTGCTGTCTGACATGATTGAATAACAGTGGAAACGAGATTTCGCTCTACATATATCTACATCACTCTCCATGGAGCAATTTTTCATGGTATGTTTTAGGTAATTTTTCAAATAAACGTATCTCATATTCTGAATATCTAATCTAGTCAATGAAAAGCGCTGATAAAATGTGGTTTAAAAACGTTCCAACCTTTTTAGTAGGAAGAAGCAATTCCGAAGCCATAGGACGTCTTAAAGACTTTTCTTTGTCATGTAATATACAGCGACATCATCGTAAAATTTCAGCAAGTTATAAAAGTGCTCACCAATCCTAATTCTAGCCTTAGGGCTTCTATTGAAACCTTAGTTTATAAAGTGTTAATAGTGCAAAGAATCTTCCCTTCCACCTTAAGAATAAAATAACATTGATTATTATTTATTGTTCTCTATAGCATATAAAAGAGTTGGTGGAAACTGAATTCTATATACTGTTAAAGATGATTAAAGTGTCTGTGACCTGTTGTTCCATAAAGCGCCTTAAGTGCATTCCCAAGAGTATACTCCTTATTTGATATATGTGCAATATGTTCACTGTCTGCTAGATTTGTCGACATAATTCTTCTGAGATAATGGTATGACTTTACTACTTCTATGGTAGAATTAGTGTAAGACCACTTATATTTTGAGTTAATCTGACACCCCTTTGAATTTATATTAACCTTCAGGAACTGAGTGTCTGAATAAGATGACAAAGTATCAAGACATTTCTGAAAGCTTTGGGAGTTTGTTGTAGCAGGACAATCTCGTCCACATTCCGAAGTATACCCAGAGGTCTGGAGCCTATTTTTGGGGCATCCCCAGCAACCTTACTCAATACATTGGGAATATCTGCCATATACTGTGAACAAAGTAAGGGGCGGCAACAGCTATCCCTGTTTCAGACCGTTTCTGGTAGGGATTTTCAGAGTCCTACCCCGCCTACTTTCTAACATAACATGACACCAGGTGGCAGTGTGAAGAACGATAATAATTTTTAGAATATCCCCTGGTATTTCCATGGCACTCGACTTTCTCCAAAAGGTCTTCCTCTCTATGTGATTAAACGCAGTTGAATAGGCCTCCACTCGTTTGTCTTGCAGGTTTTTACCACACAATTAACATTTTTGAGCAAATGCCAGTGTTTTAAAATTGTCTTGATCTTATTTGGTTTCATTCCAAAGGTGGACTCGCAGACTATTCTAGATTCTTTATGATGATTTTTCTTTGAGCAAACTTTCTGAATCAACCAGACTTTTCTCCTCCTCTGCATTCTTTGAAAAAGAAGTAAAAGCTATCCTCATGACTAAATTCACCTGAACTTGTACTTTGGATCTATTTGAGACTCTACACCTATCTGCACTATTGTTTGTCTGATTGTCGATATGTATCACTGGTTTTAGTCAATTATTATGCTCCCCCATGTACCTATCCTATTTTGCTTTTCATTTTTTACCTACAACTATTCTTTGCTCAAAAGTTTGTTAATCACTCCCATGTTTCCTGTTTCCTTACCCCCTGTATCTGTAAAGCGCTCTGATATCTGCAAAGATCTTGTTCGCGCTATATAAAACTTTCAAAATAAAATAAATAAAATAAATAAATAATGAGTCCTGTTTCATTGATTTCAAATAATTTTTTTTTTTTTTACTACAATGTCTAAATTATCTCTTTGTTTACACTTGCTTTGTTATAGTTCACACGGAAGCTCCCAGTTTGTTATTGGGTTTCCCGTTTATCAATATTTCCTCTGCACCTTAACGTCAAGGTAACTAATTGGCACCGTAGGAAAAAAACCAAGGCTCAATATAGTAAAAATGTGTTTGCTCTATATCACTTATGAATGCATTGCGCGGCGTCCCATATGCCTCACTGGATGTGACTGCAGCTGGGCAGTGCGTGGGCAGCCAAGGATCTGCATTAATTTGTTTTTTATCATGGGTGAGGGAACCCTGGTCCTGATCAGTCTACCTGTTTGTTCTTTCGTGTCAGGATTTCAGTCTTTGACAGACGGCATGATGCCATTATCTGAGGTCCATGTGCAGTATGAGCTCCCTACCACCTTCAGATTGTAGTTTTCCAAAGTTTTGTTTTGATGGATCAGTCTTTTTGGTTGAGGAGGCTGGCCATGCCTATTTGTCGGCATTCTGTCTTAATTTGTTTGCTTCTCTGCATACTGTGGCATTCTGTTATTGTGTCCATTCCACTGAATGATTTTTTTTTCTCCCGTCTTCATGCCAAGAAGCCTGCAGGCGCCCTCCCTCTGGATTGTTTCTTAAGATATGCTTTACCTTCCAAAGTGAACACTGGGTAGCGTAATCCCTATGGAATAAATGTCTGCCAGAGGATTGAAGTTCTCTTGTTGAATTCCTCGTGAATTGACAATATTGTTGATGAAACGACCAAGAACCGTGTGCTTTTGTAACCACTGAACATGCTTGTTTCAATTGTCTTTGCTCTTGTCGTGATCTTTTTCTTTAATTTGATGACCTGCACTTTTCTAGTGCATCAGGTGTTAACTTCTGGTGAACTGTTACGCCAGGTAGACTAAGTCTTCTTTTAAGTTCTAGCTCATAATTTTTGATCTAGTTCAGGGAGTATTTAGTTGATGCCTCAGAATGTGATGTTCCTTCGACAATTTTTACTGTCCTCCAGTCTTTTCAGTATTATGGTATGCTGGGTTTCCAGCGCCATCATGTAAAATTGTGTGGGATGAGTCCTCTAAATTAGGACTCACAGTTATGGTTTTGTCCAATTTTGTTTTAGTAATTACTTGTATGTTAAACTTTATTCATTCTACAATTATTGCATAGGTTCATCTTGTGATGATTACATAAGACACATCTGTATTTACATCACTTCCAAAATTAGTCCCTGCAAATCCTGTCTCTTTTTTAGGCAGCCCCCCTCCTTTCTCTTACTGACAGTTCATAGCTTGGTTTCCAAGCTGTCTCATTCGCCTTATACCGATTGTCTGCTTCCCAGGGTAAAGATGAATCCAGCCCATGGCATAATTCTAGGCCACGCTGCCCCTGTACTCAATCTTCTGCTGACAAGTCTGCCTGTTGTTGCCATATGTGTTTTACTCTTGCCCGCCCCTCAATGATTGACAGTTGCAGGCATAAGTCAACTTGTTCCTCTGCCCTTTCTCATGCGGTCTTGAGTGTGTCGAAGAAATGTAATAAAACTTGATGGATCACCTTCAGCAACTTAAATTCTAATTATGGGGTTCTCAGCCTTTTGACATCTGGGGACCCCCTCTAAATTATTGCTGCCCCCCTCCCTAAACCATTATTGAAATCCAAACCCCCTACTGCGTTATTACTGGTAGCTGAGGATCTCGGCCTATGCATTGTCGATGATTTGAACTGCAAAACAATGAAAAAAATGCAGGAAAGAAGCGTTCATCGAACGCATACACAAATAATGACACATTTTATTTAATTTGCAAACACAAATAAAAAAATTCAATTCAGCGCAATCCTCGTCCATACTATATTCTGTTTGATGTACCTGCACTAACTACCCCCACGAATCAATCTGAGGATACTAATGTAATTTTTAGCCTCCAGTTTCAAATTCGTTCACATTTACATTATGCTTGAAATGTTTCAATTGAACTTTTAGCTTCTTTATTTAAATACACTCTATTAAACTGTTAGTATTATTACATTTTCTAAGTAGTTGCAGACCCCCAGGGGTCTCTGGACCACAGGTTAGGAACCACTGTTCTAATGTGCTTGCTTTGAGTATCTTCTCAACCCCAGCAAAGGTGTTTTGCTGTTGCTGGACTTTTCTTTTGTAGTCAGAAAAGAGGATCACTTTTTACAGCTCATAAAGGATTTTACATTTAAGGCATGCTGCTCTTATTTTTTTGTTGTGATTGTCATAACTGGGCAGCCTGGCAGTGATTTGCCTTGGGCATACCCTTGGTCGTAGCCTTTTTATCAATGCATATTATACCTGTTCAACCACAAAGTGAGTGGACATATCTGCTTTGGCACCCATGAAAAGAGTATGGAGCATAGAAACTGTTCTGGGCAAGAGCCTACAGTATCGCAGCTCTTGAGAAGATTATTTCTTCTCAAAAGCTACTGCAGGGTGCAGGTCTGTGAAGTAGATGGGCTCAGCATGACCTCTGACCAACTGGTCGGGTAAACTGCTCTCCCCTTGCGCAGCTCTGTTGTTGCGTCGCTACCCCCAGCCCCTCGCTGGTTCCAGTTAGTTGTTCGAGGCCCTCCTCCACCCGTAGGCTCCTGCCTGCGACGGATCCTTGGGGGTCCAGTGAGAGAGCCTTGCTTTTCTGCTGGTCCGCTCTGCTAGCCTTTGTGTAGTTTTCTGCCTGTCTGTCTGTGCATCGTTTGTGCAGTTTGTGCCTTTTGTCTCCTTGTGCCTTTTTTGTGCCTATTTGTCTTTTTGCCTTTTTCCTGCCTATTTGTCGCATTGCGCCCTTTTGTCTCTAATTGCCGTTTTTCACTTTTTTGCCCTGGTTGCCGTTTTTGCTCCCTTTCCCTCTCCTGCTGCCCACACAGCCCCTCCCAGTGTTCCTGCTCCTGCCTCCCATCTGCTCTCCCTCCCCCAACACCTACTTAATGGCAGTCCCACAGCAGACGCACCGCTGGCGCGCTGGAGGCAAGCCAGCAAGCGCCTGTCTGCGATTAGCGCCAGGGACTCTGGTCCTCCGACTACCCCCAACCCCCCTTCCCCCTACCGCTACGACTTAGCAACCATCCACACACTCAGCCTCAGAAGAAACAACAACTACCAGCTGTTAATGCCGTATACCACCCAAGGCTAGTTCTTTTGCCGACACTGCCGCCGCACCTTTACCCACCTCCGTACACATACCCATGCCCCTGAGCTGCATCCTCCTCAATGTACGCGCCCTCCACAGACATGCAGTACAAATGTGGGACTTCCTCAACGCTCTCTCACCTAACTGCACCTTCCTCACTGAGAGCTGGACTGCACCAGACATCGCAACTGCCATCCCCGACGGCTATAAGATCCAAAGAAAAGACCGCCCCCACCACCCTGGAAGTGGTCTCACCATCGTACACAAACTCCCTCTGACTCACAACTGCCATCTCAAATGATTCCTCGCCCCCCATGGAACACCTCCACCTCCAGATCAACCCCAGGACTACTCTACGCTGAACTGTTGCCTACAGACCACTCTGATCCAGCGCCCCGTTTGCTAACACCAACGCAGACCTCATCACGCCCTCGCCTCCACGGACTACGCACTGCTCGGAGACCTGCATTTCCTCCTTGACAACCCCTGCGACCCTAACTCCACCTCCCTCCTGGACAACCTCGCCAACATGGGACTGAAGCAGCTCGTCACCACCCCCACCCACAAGGCAGGACCCACCCGTGATCCCATATCCGCAGGAGGAAACCGCATTCGATTCACGCAGCCCTTCTGGACGGACCACCACTGCGTCCACTTTACCACTTCACTTTCTCGATAACCACTGCACACAAGCCCACACTATGCCCTGCGCAGAAAATGGAGCAAGATCACTGAGGTGCACCTCAGCTCTGCCCTCAGCCACACTCCCACCCACCACGACCGATGCCAACTCTGCAGCCAACAAACTCCACAGATGGATCCCCGACTGCGCAAACACGCTTGAACACCCCCCCCCCCATGCCCTCCCTCAAGAACTCGGACAGCCAACGCACCACGAAACCCACCTGGTTCAACAAGGACATCCGAGAATACAAGCATGGAGGAACAGCAACACCTCCGAAGCACGCACTACCTACAGGATCGCCATGACATTACACCACCAGCTCATCAGATCCACAAAGAGGAACTTCATCAGGGGCAGAATCCTCCCAAACTCCCACAACTCTAAGGAACTCTTCAACATCATACGAGACCTCACCAAACCCCCCAGCAAAACCTCTGCTGTCCCTCCCTCCCTGGACATCTGCAACAAATTCAGCTCCTTCTTCCATCACAAGATCAGGAATCTCTGCAACAACTTTGACAAACAGAACGAAGGCACTGACCCAACACCTGCCACCAGCAACGCCACCCAGACGACCCTCACCGCCTGGACCCACGGAAGACACCGCAAAGACCATGAGGAGCATACACTCTGGAGCTCCCCCTGCACATCTTCCACAGGGCCGCCATCGCCCCTGAATTACGACACACAATCAACTGCACCCTCGAAAAAGGCACATTACCTGACAACTGGAAACACTCAGAAGTCAAACCCCTCCTCAAGAAGCCCTCTGCACACCCGACAGACCTCAAGAACTACAGACCATTCTCTGTCCTCTCCTACGCTGTCAAAGTCACAGAGAAGATAATCAACAACCAGCTCACAAACTTCATGGAACCCAATTCCATTCTCAACACTTCTAAATCCGGATTCCGCAGCAACCACAGCACAGAGACCGCCCTCCTAGCCGCCACGGACGACATCCACACTCTCATCGTCCAAGGCCACACAGCAGCCCTCATCCTACTAGACCTCTCAGCAGCCTTCAGCAACGTCTCCCACTGCACACTAGCTGCCAGACTCCTCTATACTAGCATAGAGGGAAGTGTCCTAGACTGCTCCTTCCTCGCTGGCCGAACTCAAAGAATCAGACTCTCACCCTTCCTCTCCGAACCCACAGAGATCAGATGCAGAGTTCCTCAAGGACCCTACCCAGACACACGCTCTTCAACATCTTCATGACCCGACTCGCAACCATCGTCAGAAAACACGGACTCGGCATAATATCCTACTCCGACACCCAGCTCATCCTCTCCCTCACCAAGGAACCCGACATCACCAGACACAGTTTCCAGGAAGGAATGAAGGGCATCTTATCCTGGATGAGCAGCAGCTGCTTGAAGCTCAGCTCAGCTCAGAGAAAATGGAAGTCCTCATCCTCGGATCCAACCCCTCGGTTGGGGACGACACCTGGTGGCCCCTCCGCAATCCTCCCACAGCCACGAACCACGCCCGCACCCTCGGCATCATACTAGACTGCTCCCTCACCATGAACCGACCCATCAACGCCGTATCTTCGACGTGCTTCAACACACTCCGCAAGACCTTCAAACAGATCCTTTCCCATAATCCAGAAAGACAGTCACCCACACACTCATAACCAGCAGATTGGACTATGGGAACGCCCTCTACACCAGAATCAACAAATCTATACTCCACAAACTCCAGACCATCCAGAACGCTGCAGCCAAACTCATCCTCCGCATCCCACGACAAGACCACATCACCCAGCACCTATGATACCTCCACTGGCTCCCCGTCGAAAAAAGTGTGACTTTCAAGCTACTCACACACCTACAAAGCTCTGTACAACAGCTGCCCCCAATACCTCAATGAAAGAATCTCCTTCTACGCACCCATGAGGAACCACCGCTCCGCCGACCTTGCACTGGTCAAAATCCCATGCATCCGCAGAACCAGATTGGGAGGAAGATCCTTCTCCTACATCGACCTTGAACAAACTTTCCCTCCACATCAGACGGACCCCCACTCTGCAAGCATTCAAGAAGAGCCTCAAGACCTGTCTCTGCGGATGCGCCGGAGCTGGTTTAAACAACCCCTGCGCCTTGAGACCCTCACGGGTGAGTAGTGTGCTTTACAAATCCCTGTTTGATTGATTAAAGAATACCACTTTCCTTGTTTTTTGCAACATGCGCTCCCTTCTGCATTCACATGTTATTCTAGATGCTCAGTTGCAGTCACTGATCACGCCATTAATGGTAGCAAGTGTTTTTTTCGTTCCTGCCTTCTGTAGTTATCACTCATTCTGCACATTCCGAAGATTTTAACAGAGCACTGAGACACCCAGGACTAATTAGCCGATTTTGTTTTCTAGCAAATCACTGTAGGACTGGATGAATTGGAGGTGTCTGACTGCTCCCATCTCCCTCTAGGGGCTCTCTTGTGCATGGGTGCTCTCTGTGATGTGGGTTGCTTATCATGAGCCCACTGTACTTTTCAAATGTAGTTTGTTGCCTTGGGCTTCTTTTTATCTTTCACCATTTTGCTTTCGGTGGCATGATCGACCAACCTCCTGGGGCCTTCATCTTCTACTAAATAGCCTTACTATAGGACCATACTATCTGTGCTTCTTTGCTGTATCTGGATTAGGAGCCCTCTGGTTTCTTTGTGTGACTGTGGTCTCAGAAGATCGGGGAGTGCCCTTCTGCTTATGTGTGCCCTAGCTTCAGACACTAGCAAGCCCAAAACTGCAGTTTTGCAGCATGAACTATTTTCTGGATTCACATACACATAACTAGTGATTAAAAGGTTTCTAGAAAGGGCAAAGATACTAGCTCCAGCCAAATCAGAACCAACATCAATGTGGAACCGTAACCTGGTGCTGACACAACTAATGAAGGTGCTTTGAGTAGAAGCCTGGCGGTTCATCGCATGAGGCCCCCGATGTACGCTCCAGGGGAACTGGTCCGCTGCAGGCACACATTCTAATGACATGTTCTGTCCTCTCCCAGAGGGTCTACTAGACCAGCTGAAAAACCCCCTGCATCATGGAAGGGGTGTCACAACCCGGAAGCGGAAGAAGGCATCGAGGACGAAGAAACGAAGATGGCAGTGGAAAGGAAGGTCGGTGGTGTGAGCAGGAGCGACAAGGCTGAGGTGAGGAAGAGACGAGAAGCAGGGACGATTCATCTAAGGACCAGAGGACCTCAAGAGCAGAGGCATGTACGGGCTGGCAAGGTACGCAGCAGTCCAGAACATCTGAAGTAAGCCCTGATCAAGACACCCCAGGGAGCGGCCATATGGACGAGACAGTCGTGACTCCAGGATCGAGTCACGCCTGCAGGCAAGTGCTGGTAGTGGTATTGGGGTGGGTGGTTGGGTCCAAACAATAGGATATCCGGTGGGGAAAATTTTGTTTGGCATGATTGCACGAGACCCAGCGTGAAAATACACTTGCACGGGTGAAGAGGAGAGCACAATGCATTAAATATACTAAGGAGAGATCTCAGAAACGGTGTAGTAATCTACCACTTCCCTGATTCCCAGCGATTTGGAAGAGACGACAATGATCATTGATCAGTGTCCCTACCGAAACTCCGGACGCGTGTGTTTTTTCTCCCGCCCATGGGTTTCCCGAGAAAAAAGGGCACTGGTGATTGTGGTGGAGGTTAACTAGTATGGTTTTAACCTTGCTGCTAAAGTCTCTCCTTGTTTATATTTCTCCTTGGGGGTTGGTCCAGAGGACAAGAGGAACCCCCAAAGAAGAATTTCCACAGACCGGAACTAAAGACACTACGGAAGATGTTCCCCTTGATTGATGGCAACACATATATTCATATTGGAAAAGTTTATGAATTTAGAATAAACAAACATAACCAAAACAACCCTGGTCTGGGCCACTCTGTAAACACAGCGACAGGCACCCTTTGAACCACTGCTTAAGGCAGAACTGCTGTTCCTCCTTAAACTGTGTCTGGGTGGGGACCCAGAGTGCCTGCGATAAAGATGGCCTCACTGAGGTGTAAGGTTTTGTGCAGCTGAGGGGCACAATCCCATCAACATCTACACCAACGGGGCGTGGCTTGGAGAGCCGGCATGGTGGACCTGTTTTAGCGAGACTCTGTAATGAAGCACCGCTTATCCGTCATTTACCCGCTCCAGGTACTGCATCGACTTTAAAGGTACGGCGGATCAGTGCGGGAGCCGAGCGAGCTGCTCCGTGAGGTGCTCGGGCCGCTGGCTTGCGCCGGCCAGCCCTGCTGTTGCACGCTGGGGAGAGCGGAGGTGCTTGTGGTCCCGCCGTGGGTCTGGTTGAGGTGCTGGGGATGCTGCCTTGTTGTGCCCCGCTGTGGAGGCCCCCAAGCTTCGCCTGATGTACGACCGGTCTGCCGCAAACTCATTTCTAGGGAGTGGTGGTGAGTGCGGCTGTGATTGGGGGCAGATGCATGGAGACCGGGCCTGCTGGACTGTACAGTGAGGTGCATGTCGTGGCCTTCTGCCCGTCCGCCGCCTCCTTCCTGCCCCTGACTAGAACCTGCCCTGTTGGGGCTCTGCTGGGGTCCGGAACGCTCTGAGTTGAGTGAGGGGACCCGGGCTGTGTTGCCCGGTCGTGGTGGAGGGCAGCCCATCTGACTCAATTGGATTGATACATTGAGGGCAGGGGGCGGGGCAGGCCTATATACAAAAGGGCAACGGGTAAAGCAGCGCTGAGGTCGAGGGGTGTGAGGAGGACTGGATAGCGGAGTTCTCCAGACAGCATGCCCAACGCGTCTGCTTCCCTGTAATTGGCTTGTCTGTGTGGTGAGAGGCAGTCTGGAGATACAAGGGAAGGGGTGAGGGTAGTGATGGTGTGAAACAGTCCGAACTGAAAATCTTCGGCCTGATGACTTGGAGAGAAATTGTTAGTAGCAGCGGCGGGTCCCTCGCGGGTTCATTAAGTGAATGGCCCTCTACCATCGCCTCTCAGCAATGACCCGGAAGCCTTCCCATTACGGATCGCGCAACGACCTTGTAGGCTTCTCTCGCGTGCACCTTTTTCATAGATTAAAGACACACACACAATATACAGATGCATCAAATTAACGTGAATTGGCCACAATAACACACATGGACATCCCAACCACAGAACCTGCACAACAGATGGAACCAACCAGCTTTTTAAAACTAGCATGAATTTAAAAAACAGTTTTCTAGTTCAAATACAATAGAAAAACCTGCTACGGAAATTATAGACGATGAGAAGGCAACATAAATAGCTGCACTGAGCAGATCACACAGTAACTTTATTCACAGCATGCAAATTAAAAGAAGGCAGCGATAAAGTGGCTTTTAAAAACGTACATTGGCGAGGGGCCGTGCAGCGTTTTTAGCTTGAAATGTGATTAACACTCAGAGGGAGCGGATCACTGCCCATTAATCACGGCTAACACCTGAGCACTCTCGTAGGAGTCCATTACTGCACAATACGAGTGCTAGCGAGGCAGATGCGAGTTATCGATCGATTGACCATCCTTCCGCGACTCCTGATGCTGATCAGCAGTGACAGGCCACAGCCAAGGGTGGCAAACCCCTTATCCTGCCGGAGACTTGGGCACTGGTAGCAGAAAGGAGTTGGATATTGCGGCACTGAGGAGCCTAACACTGGGGAAAACAAACAGGCAAACAAAGCTGCCATTTGAATCGAGACTGGGGCAAGGATGTCAACCGGGGAGCCGCAGCTCAATATTGAAGAGGAACTGGGCCCAGCAGCGGAGACAAAAAGGGACGACACGAAATCATTATTAAAAGCCAATCAATAGAAGCTCAACTCCATCTACTCCAGGATGGACACCTGAACGTCCCGCATGGATTCTATAATGGGCAAATTAGATCAACATGAAAACTGTCTCATGGAGGTCAAACATTGCAGATCCACAACAAAGAAGACACTTGCGTTGAAGAGCATATCCCTACAGAACATGGAAATAATCATCTGTGAGTGATTGCCGCCATTAACTGTGATCTGGAGGCGAGATCGTACCAGAATAATATTCGTTTACTGGGCATTCCAGAATCACTACTGGGCGACTGCAATATGTGGAAAGGCTCCTTATGGGACTGATTGGCCAGAGGCCTTCTCTGGAATCATTGTCGTGGAAAGAGCACATAGATACTTGGCCTCACGACCTCCACTGGGCACACTGGCGCGGCTCAATATAGCAGGCCTGCTGAATTTCCGTGATGGGGTCATGGTGCTCTTCCTCACAAGGGAATATGTAAAGCTAAACATCTTTGAGGTCAACAACATCTCCATATATCCGGACTTCACCCTTGCGGTCCAGGAGGCCCAAAGGAGGTTTGTCTGTCAAACCTCAAATGATGAAGGCCAACATACTGCCAACAAGTGGCAGACTTCTTAAACTCTCCCTAGAAGGGTGAGGAGAGAAAGACCAAGTCAGGAGCAAGGCGACTCAATGTTGCAGCAGATACTCAGACTAAGGACAGGATCTGGTGGACGTTCCGCAGTCACTGGAGCCTTTTCCTTGATCAGTTTTGGATCGACTATGAGTCTCATCCAAGAACGTCAGCAGCAATTGTGTGACCGAATTAGCATAATCTTCGCGATGCACACTGTTGTACCTGCCGCTCAGCCTGTGTGATTGTGGTTTGAATGTTGGTGTGAATGATGCTGTGGAATGTTGGGTGAGTGAGTTTTTCAGTTGGGAGAATGGGCTGAGCAGCAGAAGGCTGCTCCTGGTGGGGCTCATTGAATCTTTATCTTGAACTTATTAGCTTAATAAATACCATCCTAAGTTTACCTTAGGATGGTATTGGAACTGGACCCCATCTTCATTACAACATTTTGGCGACTTTTCCTGGAAAGGACCTATGCGTGCAACTTGAAGAGACTGGTCTGTAACTGAAAAAGTGTGACTTGAGGAAAAGAAACTCCTCAAGTTACGAAGTTTGGCACAGCTACCTGGCAAGTAAATAAAAAGATTCCCTTTGGACACGCCTATTTCAATTCACTCCATTCAATCACAATACTGTCAGATTAATGTATTATATAAAAGAAATATACATTTAATAAAACGTCAAGATAAAAAATCAGTGTCAAATCATTAGATTCAATACATCAATACATCATAAAAACATTTCACTAGATTCACTCTAGTTATGAAAGACACACAATTTTTCAATACACATATCCTACATGAAACAATACATAATAGTGGCAAAACCTAAATATTGCATGGAAGGATCATGAAAAAAAGGCAAGTCAACTGTGCCTTTGCATGGTTAATTCGAGATAGTTCTGAACAAGGCAAGGGGCAGTAAAATCTGGCCTCTGTATTTCTTGTGCCAATTCGAATTTAACAAAGATATTATGCGTCGACGCGTTTCGGTGGGACATACTTGATAATGCCACCTTCTTCAGGACTTAAATAAATAATAATCCTTCCTTTAGTTCAAAACGAGTATCTAACAAAACCTATTCCACAGTTAACAACCAATAATAGCACAACTTTAATATAATAATACTCACTTTGTGCACATTACTATGTCTGAACATATTACCACGCTACAAAAAAAACCGCTTTTTTTACATTTAACATTTAGATTAGGGCGATATGCCACCCCAAAACACCATGACAGCAAGTACTTTGTATACAGAACAACAATTAAGTGGTAGTTCCATATATCTCCTATAGAGGTGTTCCGATACCCTGTTACTAATGACATCACTTCACCACACCTTGTATAACTTATAACTCACCCCCCATGATTATTCATTATAAAATGTTTAGGTATCAGCCACTCAAAAATGGTCCATAACAGCAAAGTTATCTTTCCGCTTAAGAGCACTGCTATATATATATATATATATATCTAGCAGTGGAACCTGCTTTTAAACGATCTCATAGCCAAATACACTATAAAAATGTCGACGCACATACAGCCAATACCTGGGTTTAACCCGTTCCATGCTGGGCTGATTCTGCTCCTGTGCTGAAGATTTAAGCGCGGGTGCGGTCATGACGGCCCCTAGCCGTCATCGGCACACGAGCACTTTAGTGCATAACGGCTGGGGACCGTCATCAGCATGGAAGGGTTTAACTCTTGTCGAGTCATAGATTCCAGAGGATCTGGTGCGTCTGAGCCGACTGAGCATTAAAAGGGGCAAATGCCTGTAGAGATAATTGATACAACCCTCACTGTCGAGCTCCATCAATAAAATAATAACAAAATTGGAGCATAGAATAAGCCACTATATATAGTCCTCACCTCAATAATTATACATGAAGGGATTGGATTACCTTCGTGTAGAATGACCACTCTGGTCTCCGAGTAAATGACCTCCTTGGAGTTCAGGACAAGCCCCTTCAGGAGTTTGGATTAGCCCCTTTAAATGCATTGACTATGCAACTAGATCTTGAACCCTAAGTTGTGCTATTGTTTGATCTATTTTAGATTATTGATTGATCTCCAAGGATTTCAGGACAAAAAGGTCTCTTTATTTACTTTTAATAAACCTATATAATGCATAAACAATGTTTTGGAAATTGGGTTTCAACAAAAATATTTATCATTTGCACACTACTAAGTAAATTGTTCTAATTTGTTTTCATCCTAGAACATTCTTTTTTTTTACCTCTCAGAATTACAAAAATGTGCTTTTTAACTACTGAAATATAATTTGAAAATTTGCGCCGTTCAATTATCGATTTGAAAGTTGTCAGGAAAAAAAGCCTGACATCTTGTAGCCTTTCATTTCAGACGCTTTGCTCAGCACGATTGTCAGACAGTTCACTTTACAAAATCTTCTAACTTTGCAGTCAGAGAAAGAAAACTAAATGTGAGAACACAACCTGACTTTTGACCTTTGTCTCTGAATGCAGAGCAAATGTGTTCAGATCAAAACAAGATTTCAAGGCATCTTTATTGCCTATTCACTTTGTGAATGAGTAGAACACCTGTTTTATGTCAATTTGCTGTTATTCTGTTCAGCTGTTTTGGCTGTGGTGCTGGTTAAAAATACCTATAAAAATTGCATGGGAAAATTGCGTTTAGGCCCCACCCTTCATCCCCTGTTCCCTCCAACACCTTTCCCCCACGGATCACTCCGAAACTTCCAAAATTGTGCTAAGGTGGATGAATTTGTTTTGGAAAGTTTTGTGAACTTATTTAAACAATGTCAAATGTATTCGTAATTTATTTGTAAGTAGGTCCTAACTATACCTACACAGTGGCAACTGCCACTGTATAATAATGTATGTGTGTGTGTGTGTGTGTGTGTGTGTGTGTGTGTGTGTGTGTGTGTGTGTAAAACAAACAACGATTACAGGGATGTTATAGTTAGGTTCAGATTTTACACACACAAAACCATGTATAGTTCCCTCAAGAAAAAAACGTATGCCTTAAGGTAACTAACTCGCAATCCCCGCCATACAGTTTTCTCATCAATTTATTGCAAATGTTGCAGTGATATTATCAATAATGTCATAGAAGATGTCATGACTGATGTAATTAGCAGTGCATGGAGAGGGCACGAATTATAGTTTTTATAGATAACTATAACTGCTAAATTTCTATAGTTTTGTCTGTAAAATCTGAGACCAACTAAAATGTCCCAGTAACCTTTAGGTTTTTAATGAATTTCTAAGGTTTTTGAAAACTTCTATTTCCTTACTTTAATATCCCTGTAACAGTTACATACCTAAATGCTGCTGCTGCACACGTCACTGTACATGGAGAGGGGTTTGCCAGGCCCTGCAATACACCACCGTATGCAGCCAACCCCTCACTACCCTTTAGTCGTGCGTAGTGGGGGGTTGGTGACAAAGCCTGGCCTGTAGCCAACCCCACACAGGCTGTGAGCAGTGGGGGGTTGGCCACTAGGCCTGGCCTGCGGCCAGATCCTGTGGTCAACCCTCCAAAAGCAGCCAACCTGCAGGCCACCTCCCTGGGCCGCTTTTTGCCCTGGGGAGGACCCCATCCTCTGGGGCCATGAGCATTATTTAGAGGTCACATTTGCCCCAGGGACCCTTCCCACAGGGCCCAGCAACACATTCAGGGAGAGGGGGCAGGCAGCCCACCTTTTCCAGGCTAATTTCAGCCCTGGGGACCAGCACATTTTGTCGGACAGGGGAGCATGTGCCCTCCTGCCCGGGCTGAATTTGGCCCCAGGGACCCGCCAAGCAGAATTTTTTTTTTAGGGGGTGCTCCCTCCTCGGGGTGATTTTGGCCCTGGGAACCCCATCCTCTGGGCCTGCAACTATATTTAAGGGGAAGGGGGCACGCAGCCCACTAATACTTTCTAAAGTCTGGTATTGCCAGACCCCTCTCTCTTGTAGACACTCCTCTGAAGCTTGCCCAACGCTATTCTGGAGCAAGACCCGTCCCACTGGAGCTTTCTCAGTTCGCTGTCCACATTCCGGAAGAATCAGTCTTTAATCATGTAGGGGGTATTCTGTAGGACATACAGCATATGTGGTAATGTCATCATTTTGAAGAGCACCGCTCTTCCCATTAAAGAGATAGGCAAGCTTCTCCAATGCTCACGTCTCTTTTCAGACGTTCCAACAGAGGCACCAGGTTGTCCATTCGGAAGTCTGACTCTGTTCTTGAAAGAGTGATACCCAAGTATCTAAACTGGTCTCTGATTTGAAGTGGGATCCTTCTAGCCTGCAGCGGCAGGGCTTCGCCAGTAAGGCCAAAAAGGAGAGACTTGTCCCTGTTTATTTTATATCCTGAGTAGCTGCCATATAGTTGTAATATGTGCAGCTGCCTGCCTTTTGTGAAGCGTGGCCTTGTGGCATATAACAAAACATCATCCGCATACAAGGATATGCCTTACTACCAGCTGCCATCTCCCACAATACCCATCACCCAGGATCTCTTCTAACCCAGACAGATGGAGATAATGGGCACCCCTGTTCTGTACCCTTATGAAGGGCAAAGGGACGGGAGACTGAGCTGTTCACTCGCACTCTAGCCAGGTGATCCGTGTATAGGAGCTTCACCCAAGCACCGTATCACGTGCCAAACCCAAACCTGTCCAATGCGGTAAACAAGAGATGCCATTCGATACTATTGAGCACCATTTGAGCGTCCAATAATGGTAGCACTACTGCCTCCTCCCCTCTAGACCTGGCCAGGTGCATTACCCCATAGAGGCACCTCATATTGAGTCTAGTACTCCTGGGGGCATACATCCAGACTAGTCCGGGTGTACCAGAGATGTAATAACACTGCGGAACCTGGTCGAAAGAAGGGCTTTAGCCAGCACCTTGGCCTCTTTGTTTAACTGGGAAATAGGGTGGTAAGAACTGCAGTTTTCGCGGGGGTGTACCCACCTTGGGAACGATTACTGTGGTGGCTAGACGTTGATCTTCCGGAAAGCGGCCCACCTTTCTTGCCTCCCGGGACATATGGAGCATGCGTTGCACAACTACATCAATAGTGCCTTTATAGAGCTCAGCTAGCAGGCCTTTAGAACACGCTGCCTTACCAGCCTGTAAGTCCCTTATAGCCCCAGTTATCTCTTCTACCGTAAAGTTCTGTTCTAATTCCTCTCTATCCTCACTCATCAATGTAGGGAGTTAGACATCTTTAAGTAGGTCCTGGCAGTCTTCCTCCGTTGTAGTTGGACTTGAGGTACAGAGCGCCTCATAGTAGTCGGCAAATGATGTCGCCATCTCCTCCCCAGTCTTGTGTACCCACCTCCCAGAGTTCCGAATGTCAACCACCCAGCTCTGGTCCCTATCTCTCCTCTCTAGCCAGGTTATCATTTTATTGGCTTTATCTCTTAGATCATAGAGCCGCCTCTGCGACACCAACGCCTGAGTCCTTGCTGCATTTTTCACCAGTTCCCTCATCTCCTGCTGCTTGAGACTGATCCAGTGTCGCTGCTTCCAGGCTATCCACCTCTCCCTCCAGGCCTTTATACTTAAGACGCTGTTCCTTCCGGAGCCCCCTAGGAGTGCCTGAGCATGACCACTTATAACTGTTCTAAGTGCTTCCCACAGGACACTTGCCGAGTCAACCGATCCCTCGTTATCTTGGAAGTACTGCTTTGCCCTCTCTCTTATCTGGTCAACAAACCTTTTGTCTTTAAATACCCACGGGTCGATTCTGGGTGGCATTGTACTGTTCTTCAGTAGACCCTGAAGAAGCACCTCCACTGGTGAATGACCCAAAATACCTAGCACTTTACGAGTCGCATTCCAAAACAGCCGGGTACTCACAGCATGCATCAGCCTGTGGTCCAAATGGGAATAACTGCCATGCACAGGCAAATAGTATGTATACTGCTTTGCCGTATGTATAGTATTTATATAGCGCACTTCTACCCGGAGGCCTCGTTGTGCTGCATTCATACCCCTGTGGAACCCATCCTGGCTTTCCTGTGAAATGTTCACTCCTGGGCACCCCCAAGGTGAAGCCAGGCATCCAAGCGTTGCTGGGGCCATTGTGGAGATTAAGCAAGCTATTGCCCAGAGTCACAGAGTGGGACCCATGATTAGACTAGGCACCGAGGCGAGAATTATCAGGTCCGGGGAAATTGAGTCCAAGAGCCGCTGAGGCGAGAATTGAACCCTGGTCCCGGGCCAGACCTCTGCATCAGGGTCTGCCGCTCTAACCATTGAGCATTGCTGTAGGATATGTAGGCGCCACAAGTCTGTCAACCTTATGGCGTCCACAAAGTTTCCCTGGCCCCTGTCCCCTATCGGACTTAGACTCCCTGTCCCTCTCTGGTTCCATAGTTGCATTCATCTCCCCCTCCCCCCCCCGCCATTAGGAGGTTACCTGGGGGCAGTACTACTAGTATAGTGCACAATGCTGCCAGTGTGTGTCTATATAGTGTTGGCGGCACATCTCTAGACCCTATATTTAGAACCAGCCCCTCTCACTTCCGATGGGAAGGCATGTGACCCTGTCGAGGATCATGCCAGATCCTATCCATAACCAGTGGGAGCGAAGGCCTCACCAGTATCCCCACTCCCCTTGATCCTGTTGTGAATCCTGCATATGCAAGAAATGTATATCCGCTCCTATCCATCGCATTATACCTATTGCCCTTCAGGTGTGTTTCCTGGAGTGATACTATATCAGGGGCATGTTTGTGAAGGTACTGCAAAATAATTTTCCTCTTAATCTGATTACCCAACCCATTTGCATTCCATACACAATTCTAAGGATGGAACTCCTTGGACCCCTATGTGGTGTGGTTTATGCCTGTTAGTGGTATCTGTTTGGTAAGCCATATCCATTTAGAGATCCCCGGAATGGTTTGCGCCCTGCTACATGTTGAAGATCTACAACGAAGCATAACAAAGAAAAACTAAGAATGGTCCCACAGATGTGTAAACAACAATACCACCTCCAATTGTATAACTCCCCTACCCTGCTAAGTGGGTTTAGAACAACCCAACTTCCAGAGCGACTGTCGCCCCTTGAACATTAATAACTGGTATGGGGTAGACAAGTGCCGATTAGAGTGTCAAGCCATCACTGCTTACCTCTCCTCCTCACAACATTCCGGTTATAGTACAATTCCTACTAGCAACTCATCGCATCGAGACCCGATACCCCCCAAAGCCCTGACTCCCACCGCACGCTCCCAAATTGCATGAGAGGGGCTGACCATGCTCTCTACCAGTGTTAGAGGAATATGGGGGACACCACAGCAGCACTCTGTCTCCCCCTGCTGCTGCCACCCCATCTTGCATTTCAGCAGCCCCTTTCACCATCTCCTCCTGCTGATCCTTCAGATGTCCCCGTCTCCTGTCTCGTGGGGACGTGCGGCTCACCATGCGCCAGACCGCCTCTAGAGCACTGACGTTCCAAGTCTTCCCCCTCAGCCATAACTCTAACCCGTGCCAAAAAGAGCACCATGCATTTAATTTCTTTGCTACGGAGCTCTTGTTTTACTGATTTGAAGGTCCGTTGCTGACGTTGGACCTGCAGCATAAAGTCCAGGAAAAAACATGACTCTATTTTCATAGAGATGCTCCCAAGGAGATCTCCACTATCTCGGTAGTTGAAAATCCTCGCTATGATCATTAAGGGTGGTGGCCCCCCGGTCTCTGCTTGGGGAGCAGAGCTCTGTGTGCCCGTTCAATCGTAAAGAAAATGGAGCGGCGCTTCGGCCGGAGGTGGTTAAGTATTAAGTCTTCCGTAAAGTCCATACTTCGCCCACTCAGGAACCCCAACGACCCTAACATTATTCCTAAGCGCCCGTCCCTCCTCGGCCTCCAACCTGGCCGCCATGGCCTCCTGCTGCTTCGTGAGTGGCTGCACTTGGTCCTCAAGGTGCTTCGAGAAGGACTGCAATTGAGCCACGTTGGTGTCTGAGCAGAGACTTTGTCCGAAATGTTATGGAAATCTGCCCGAAGCAGGATCACGTCCATTGTCACAGCATCTGATTTGGACTCAATGGTCCCCTTCAGGTAGGGGTGTGGAATTCCTGCAGCCCGACACCCAGGACATCTTGTTTGGGGTCAAGGGTTTCAAGTTTTAATGTGCATTTTGTCCTTGGGACAAGTAGGCCTAACCCCTTACAGCACAAACTCTTTGGCGGCCAGTTTACAGAAACACATTATGGTTCAGGGAAGAGCAATATCTGCAGTTAAGGTAATAATTGTGTCTGTGTTAATGAAGTTTAAGCTTGTATTTATGGTTCATTAATGCAAAGCCTTTATTATTAGGGCGAGTGCTCTAAGTAAATGTTCTAAGCTCGGACTATACTACTGACAGTGTTTCCAGTATAAAAATGTGTACTCACGTTTTCAAAGTTTAGCAATATGAGGCTATGTATAATACTCCCAGAATGCTCTCTGATTAGATGCAAATATTTGCAGAGTCTTGAAAGCAAGCTTGAGGAGTCTTTGCTTTCAAAATGAAATGTTCACAAAAAATATGCAAGTAGGAAAAAAACATTTGGCTAAACTACTGTAAAAATGTAAGTACCATTTCTTTGCAACATCATTTAGTAAAATGTGTTGATGTATGCTAGCATATTTCAAAGATATTCATAGTGGAAAACCAGTGTAACCAGTTTCAATAAGATTTTAGGAGACATAAAAATAAACATACATTGGCAAAGCCAGCAGGTCTGAAATTGATGGTCAGCGTTTTGGTTTTGTCAATGTCTGACTTCGTTTGGCATGGTTTATGTAAAACCAAATTGGTGTGGGAGCTGCCTGTTCCTCACCATTATAACAAGCATTGGGAAAAGCAAAAATAGTTTGTACCTCAAAAAGCACACATTGCCACAGTAGTTCCTGGCACTGAACAAAACTACTTTGTGTGCCGATATGCTCCTTGTGAAAGAGCAGAATGCGGTCACTCGCAGTGAAGCCAGCTGATAGAGAGAGAGACAGAAATTTAATATACACAAAAAGCCATGGTTAATGCCAGACCTAATTAGGGGCCCAATTATTAAATAGTCTCAAAAGTGCACCCATTGTATATTATATGCCCTTGTAATAAGTGCAGATATACAATGTTTGTGAATTCACCAAAAGTTACAAAAGTAGGACAAGAAACAGTACTCCTAGAAATTTTTTGTGAACTGCATTTTAGCATGAGCAAATATGCATGTGTAGATTTGCTCATGCCAACATCTGAGTTTGCAAGTTCACTTTCCCTCCAACCACTTTTTCCCCAACCCTGGAAGAAATTTCACATCTGCCATGGTCAGGAGTTAAGTTCCAACCTTTCTCAGTATGGGAAAAGAATGGAGAAGAGTTGGTGAAAATCCTTAAAACTTGGAAGTTAATAGGTTTGCACAGACTCAAAAGGGCATTCCAACCCTGGAACAATTGCTTACCACCATCTTCAGCCTCAGTATGTAGACCTGCGGAAACGTGGCAACATAACGGAATGGCTAGTGTTCAAATCCTACTATGGAACGTGGCTGGCATAATCAGAGAGGCTATATCAGAGATCGTATATAATGAGATTGCTGCCATAATGTTTTGCTGTATTACATAACACAAAAGTGACAAGTGGATTTTGTTACAGGACAAGTATATTTGTGAAGCAACCTGCCCCATGGACAAGTAAATATGTTATTAAATTGCACACCCCTGCTTCAGGTCTGTGATGGCCACCATTATAGCAGTGAGTGACTGCTTCGCTGCCTCCCCTCGCTGCGTGTGCTGTTCCGAGGCCCCCCACACTCTGCCTTGGAATGGCGTATTTGTCCATTTTATTGGTCTGAGCCTTCGTCTGCCCCTTGGTCCTCATCTTACATCCTCGGGAGCTCAGATGCAAATCCTCCAGTAGGTACCCGATGTACCAAGCAATGTATCGTTCTAAATGCTCGATTCCCCTGTGATTACGATTTTGTGTCCATGTCACTGGGAACACCAAACATTCAGAAACCTCTCACTCACTTGTCCCACACTCATCCACAGGCTGTTGGTTGCACGCCTCGGGCCGTCCAACTCGCTGCTGTACGTTCCTCACTTTTAGGTCTCTTCTTTGGAGGTGAGAGGCCGGTCGATAACTTTTTCCAAGTATCCCTCAAAGTCCAACAAATGCTGGTATGGCTGATTCTCACTCTGCCTCAATGAGAGGGGGGCCTGCGATGCGGACCCAGCTTTTTTGCTTCAAAATCTCCACCTCCCTTCTCAGATACGATCCTTAAGGACCAGGCGCAGACACCAACTTCTTTATCCAAGCATAATTTATTTTGCACAACAGATCGCTATGATGCGTTTCAGCCACAACAATCGCCTTGTTCACATGCATGCAACACCATTAGTAATCATTTTATATAGTATTATGTGACCAATGCTCATGAAAGAAAAACTCGACAATTCATTCATTTTCCTACTCTGACCAGGAAGTCACACTATTGTCAATGCAAGTCAAAATGTACTTTAAATCTAAAGTTTAATTGAAAATTAATTGCCTTCATTTGACATGTATATATTACTATAAACAATTAAGGGTGCAAATACAATTCATCACATCAATCATTTAGAATTATTATTTTTATTTTTGTGGCATTGCCCAATTGCTTCCTCATGGTGTGCGGTCTACCATCAGGGTCCTAATGCTCCTAATTGAAATTACTACATCATTTCATTGTATACATAAACTGTCTAGAACTCTTTGTTTGCGGACAAATTCTATCTATCTATCTATCTATCTATCTATCTATCTATCTATCTATCTATCTATCTATCTATCTATCTATCTATCTATCTATCTATCTCCTCCAGGTGGCCGAAAAACATAGGCAGGGGCTGTTGTTTTTTAATAAACACCCCTCCTCCAGTGTGCGCGTTACTCTTTTGAGTTGTGGCTATATAGATTGTGAAATATTTGTTTTTTGTATTTATTTTAACAAATGGTTATTGGCCAGTTCCAGGATGCAATGGTTAAGTTTGTGCAAGAAGAGAAAATCGCATTAAAGAGACCTCTTGACTACTGGGAAAGTTGTTTTCCTGTGTAAAGTAATTGTTATACAGAGTCGGTGAGACAATAAACAGTATTTTATTTCTCATGCAGATTTTTCTGTACTGCGGTAATAAACTCAAATGTGACCTTTGCACTGTAAATGTGTGAATATTAGTGCAGTTAATCTACATAATGTGTTATTGGACCACATTTTTTGTAGGCTGTTGCCCATATATATTTTTTCTTTTTTTACAGCAAACTTTGTACCAATAGTCTATGGCACTTAGTTGAGTTTTTCTTTTTTGCCTTCAGGCAAAATGTATTTTGATGATATGTTTGATTGCAAGGTCTGCTTCAGAGGGAACGCATGGTGTCTGCTGTTGATCATTCTTTATTATACAATGTCCCATTTCACAATATCTTTCATTTAGCGTGCACATAGTTTAAAATTAATAACTAAATAATTTATTTGAATATGGTGTCCTTAGTGAGGAAATATTAATTGTTATGCTGTGACTTCCCTGTGTGATTTAGAAGCACAAGATATAGGCAGAGTTTATTGAAAGGACGTGCGATGTACTAATCATTTTAAAGGTGTATATCATAATTTGATAAGGATTAGATTATTTTTAACGTATACACATTTTGTGAATGTACACATGTTGGTATATATACATGTATTTTCTTTGCTTTACTCCAGCGCTGGATTGGCAATTTCCTTTGTTGCCTGAGCACTTTTAGAGCAGGATGAGCTGACATGAACCAAACATGCCCACATTACCCCCATAGCAGTTGCAACTCCCAGCAGGTTGGGACATTTGTGCTAGGATGATTTTGGTTTCCAGTCTAGCATTATTTTTCATCTCTTAACAGTAGTTGTTAGTGTACAGATTGCCAAAGTTTAATTAACTGCAATATTCATGCTAATTCTCTCCTGGCCTGATAATCACATTTTCAGTAAGATTTTTACTTGAAATTTTCTAACTATCCTAAATGTCTTCTGCCATGATCTCTCTCTGGGCTGCTTTGATGAAAGGGGTTGTAAAATATTTTGAAAATGCAACAGAATCTGCACAACAATATGCACTTAACACTTCAGTTCTTCAGCATATTGTATCTTAATTTGATGGCAATAGGCGAGCCTACACTCTCAATCAAATGTAATGAGTGGCCTGGCTGCGTCAGCTAAACTGAGGTCCCAAAATCTAGACCTCTGAAAAATGACTGCCTTTCTAAGCAAAGCATAAAGCATTTTCAAAATAGTTTTAACTTCGTATCTCTCAAGGCTTACTCTTTCCTTTAATCCCCCACCTCATGCTGAGCACTTTTTGGGCTCATTGTGCTTGTATGCATTGCTCATTAATGAACAGGAACTGAAAACCTGATAATCTAATGACATAACAGGCAAGTCTACTGCTGTATAGATTTAGAAAGTATTTATTTGTAACCATTTTGTAATGTAATCAATTTATTTTCTACAGTTGACCACACTCGGGTTAAGCTAACATTAACAACTGCTCCACATGAGTCGGACTACATCAATGCAAATTTCATCAAGGTATGACCCTCAAATTTCATTTTCCACTTTTTAATTTAATGGTGAGCTTTAATTGCAGTGATTTTATAGAGTATATCCAACCCACAATATTGTAGTACCGTCTTGACCAACAAACCAAACCTTATTTAGCATCTGGGAGAGTTAAAAATGCGTTGTCAGTCCATATATTCATGTGCATGTTTTCCTAGGCTGGGACTTAATAGAGACAGAGACAAAGATTGAAGACTGTGCCTTTGGCTCAAATCTAATTTAATGACGGCTGGATGGGTGGATATGCAGTTCTTTAATAGAACCCTCATCTTACCCATCTCTGTATTTTGAGACATAAGTTCATTTGGAGGGGTGGAAACTGACAGTTCAAAGAATTCTTATGCCACTCTTTAAACCTTGCTTGAGAATTAAACATGTTTTAGAGAGTTCTGGTCCGTATGGGCTACCAATCTTATTATATTATAATACGATTTTCAGTCACCCACTAAAATAGAAACACGGAGGAGTGATTATTAGTTTACTTTCATTGCTGCTTTGCACATAAAATACAAAGAAATACCTTCATTGTTGCTTGTTTTTAGATCGAGCATGTGACAGCGCATGCGCTAGCTTGCGAGGAGTGTTGTTTACAATAAAGGGGTTAGGGCCCGTCCATTTCTTACCATTAGTTCACTTCATTGTCACTCTCCTTTTCTGCCTCCTAATTGGTCAGCACATGCCAAGCATCTTTTTCATTCCTTTCTGTGGAGCATGGACCAAGCGCACATTGATTAAACTTAATTAGTGCCCGCTTGCTGCTTGCACGGATTGAGGTACTATTTCGTCTTACCCCCTCCCACTTCCGCTTGTGTGTGGTGCTTCTTTCCCCTCCCACGCACCCCTTCTCAGTATTGCTGTCCCCTGCCTGGTGTTCCCTCTTCGCATTTGCCTTCCCTTATACCACCCCTCCTCCTGCTGCAAGGTGTTGCTGGCCCCTCCCTTGCACCTCCCTCATGTTTTCTCCCCTGTTGTGTCTGCTCCTTCCCTCGTCCTTGTGCCTCCCTTGTGCTGCTTCCCTCCCGCTGTCTGTTGTTGCTGCTCACTTCCTTCTCTCCCTCACCTCCCTTAGGTGGCTTGCACCCCTTGCATATTTTTTTAACATATTGCACAGCAGCATGGGCCTCTGTGTTATTTCACATTTATTGGTTCTTTATTGCTTGATTAACAAAAATCATTGCAATTAGAATTTAAAAACCAAGCAATATAAAAAGACACAATTTCAGTTTTCTTTAGACAATATGCGCTTGTACAAAAAGAATGTAGCTATGGTTACATGCCGTGCCAGAACATTGAGACCACTTGTAAACATTTTTTAAAGCTAACGCAGTAAAATTTAATAACATATTATAGCTACATTCAGAAATACACGATAAACAGTTATACTACATTGTGCAAATATGCTATAAGGTGCCTACAAACTGTATCAATACGTTTCAAGGCGCAGATGAGCAGTAATATGTCTGTAAATTTTGAAAACTATTATCAAGATTGCCTCCTTGCATAGTATTTTTACGTAATGAGATCCATTGTGCAAACAAGCTATGAAAGAGCATCAGTGTTTTCATGTTTTCTTTTGAGTCTAATTACCATAGTAGCGTAGACATTAAATTGTTCAAAATGTCGGCTAAAATAAAACAACCACAATGATTCATAATTAGGGCTCCCGGTTTTATGGTATTGATTTTTTGGGCATTTCCATCTGTATTTATCCATATTTATTTCTTGCTAATTTTATCTGTATTTATACATATTTATTTGGGGTTTTGTGAAAAATGAATCTGAAATGAGTATATTTCTACATTTATTTGTCCGCTAAATATGCACTCCTGCCTGAATGACTGACCGGTTTCAGCGATATAAACAAACAGGTGATAAAATATGCACAACCTGGATATTAAAATGTTCATGTTTTCTTATACAAGCATATTTATTGCTGTTTAACGCCTTAACCGCAGCGTTTTTTCCGCCGCGGTGCGGGCGCTCTATTGAGTGGGCGGGACTCGGGCCGACGGCAGCACCCGCGAGGTAGTGCTCCCAGCGGCCGACGGGAGCACGGAACGGGTTAAGGCTCTTTACTAAAATTCCTTTATTTTTTAACCCCCTTACCTTTCGATCGACAGAGATATTGGACTGTTAGTCATGATTGACAGTTTTTAGAATTGTTCAAAAGTCAACTCAATTTCAGTTTTTATCCTCATTTTAGGAAAATAAATAGTTTTCTGTCTGTATTTATCTGTAAAAATGAATAAAAATGGAAAACAGGGATCCCTATTCATAATTCATTAAGACAACCATTAGATGGCAGATACCAATAATTTTTCAGCAATAGCTAAAAAGTTGTCAATTGGCATAGCAGTGGAATCACCCGATAGACATAAAATAAGGGCCTGATAGGCTGTTCTTACCCCAGCCGTAAGAAATAAGAATTTTAAAGTGTGCGGTGTACTTTAAGCAATTTTGTGCATGCACATACTATGTGCAGTAGGGTTTCACGTGGCCACCCACACAGTCTACAATTAGTACTTGGCCATTACTGAATCCAGGTCGGCATACCCTCTTTAGTTGAGTTTATACCCAATCTAATTGTTTAGAAATGTATCTTTTATTTGGGACGAGAAATTGGCTGGATACGCAGAGACTGATGTTAATTAATCACAAACCATGCGTGAGTTTATGCAACTAAGGCTATTTTATCCTCATTAAGTGAGTTAATTTTGATTTCGTTTAACATTGGACAGTGTCAGTTCTGTGAGCCCTATCTGCAAACCGAAACTGAAGGCAATATAAAATGTAGGATCGCCAGGTGCCTGTGTGGGCAGAATTAATTATTTCAAGCCAGCATATGTTTGCTAATGATACTGGGTCAGATGAAAACATAGAATACAGGCAATTCAAAAATGACCCTTGCGACGCCATGGATTGTCTATGAAGGTAAAACTCCAATCTTATTTCTACTTGGCCAATGGACCTGGGGATCCCAAAGATTGATTTATAGGCCTTGATTACTAACAGATCCAAAAGTGTCACAACTTTCCCCCGGTGATAGGCAAGCCATATGTAATAGTTGGCTGTAACTTTGCTATCATAACTTTAAGATGATGATCACATGATTGGCATCTCAATGATTTAAACAGACATTTAAAGGCATAGATTAGGGTTGCAGTTTTTGCCCTTAAATCTTTAAAAATAGTTTTAAACGAAACTCTTATCAAATAAAATGCTTAGGTATTTGTATGTTTTTACCACTTCAATTGGCCCTCCTCTGGCCCTCCATGAATTGGTCTTTTGATATTACTGGGTTGATTTTCATGATTGTGGTTTTTTCAACATTCAATTCCAGGCTATTTGTTGAGATATAATCATCAAATGCATTAATCAATCTGTGTAGACCTATCAAGGTTTGGCTCAACAGAAGAGTATCGTCTGCATATTGTAGCTAACTAAGATGCACCTCACCTAGTTTTGGAGGGTGGGCATTAACGGACTCTTGGTACTGGAGAAGGTCTTACAGAAATAGATTAAAAAGGCAAGGACACAACCTTGCTTTAGGCCATAATAGGGTGGAATTTTTTGTGATGAGGTACCACCGTAACCTAGCTTGACCTGGACCAAGTAAATGACTGCTCACAAGTAACCCTCCAACACAAGTCGGCAGTAGGAGGAAGAATCAGAGGATTTCAGAAAGAATGGGGGGAGATCACCCAGAGAAATGGATACTAATTGATGCAAGATTTGGCTACTGCATAGAGTTAACAAAGTCATTTCCAACAATAGTGCCAAAATTGAAGAGGATAAAAGTAGATAAATGACGAAGACTAAACACTGGAAGTGGAAGACCTATAAAGCAAGCAAGCAAGCTATAGAGTAGAGTATCCCAGAGCTAAACACTCAAACCTTTATCTGGGACCAAAGCCAGACGTTAAGAGTAATACTGAACCTGGGATCACTAAAGAAGTTGATAGAGATGCTAAAGTTCCAAATGACAGTGCTACAGAAAGTCATCCCTCTAATAGGGAAAAGGGGACTACATGGCAACCATAGACCTCAAGAACGTCTACCTACACATACCAGTAAAGAAATGACACTGACAATTTCTCAGGTTCATAGTGAACAAGGCACAGTACTAATTTAAAGTATTACCATTTGGGATTGAATGAGCTCCACAGTGGTCACAAAATATTTAGCTTTGGTCACAGCACACCTCGGACAAAAGGGAATATACGTCTACCCAAACTTGGACGACGGGCTAGAAAAAGCAAAGCCAAAAAACCTGTTCAGGAAGAATATCAACAAGGTCATACATACCCTACATGCACTTGCTTTCTCCATCAATTACAAAAAATAGCAGCAGAACCCTGGCAGGAAGAAGTAATTCCTGGGGGCGATATTGGACTCGGACCCCAAAGTCGAGACCAGTGGACCAGAGAGTCGGAGCAATTGTAGCGCAGGGTCTGCTCAGCCGTATGGGGCAATGTCTGAAGATAATGACAATGGGTAAAATGATGGGCATGATTGCCTCCTGCATCCCTCTAGTTCCACATGCAAAACTATGCACAAGACCAATATAGGAATGGGTCCAGCAACAATGGCCACAGTCTACCGTGAGTTGGGATTATCTAGTGGTTGTTATGGACAAGATTCCAAGAGAAATGTAGTGATGGTACCTCCAAAATCTGACAGTGAGGAAACCATTCAAACCACCAACTCCCTTAGTGACCATCACAACGGACGCATCCCATATAGGTTGGGAAGCTCACATGGACAAGCTAGCATCAGAGACCTGTGGAACTCTGAGGAAGAAGTGCAACACATACATTTTCATGAACTGAAGACACTATTTCTAGGAATGAGAGCCTTCCAGAAACAGGACAGTTCTGATTCAGACAGACAACACAACAACAATGTTTTCCCTGAACAAGCAAGGGAGAGCAAGGTTTTACCTGCTAGTAACCTTGGCCCCAGGAGATTTGGATATTGGTGATAAAGATGTATCGCTAGTAGCAGTTCACCTACTAGGAAAACAAGATACAAAAGCATACATGCTAAGCAGAAAAGCAAGTACCACACACATATTGAAGTTAAAACAAAAAAGTGCTGTGGTCGATCTTCCAGATACAGGGAGATTTGCTTATACTTTTCCATCAACCCCAGTAATATCGAAGGTGATCCAGAAATGCAGGCAGGAACAATTTGGCCTAATCCTGATAGCCCCAAAATGAGCTCAACAGATATAGTTCTTAAACCACATGGAGATATCCCAAGGACAGTACATTGCACTCCCAGCACACCGAGAACTGCTCATGATAAGGGTAAGTGGTCTAGCCCCATGGCTCCAGAGGACAGTTAGTCCACCTCAATTTGCCAAGGAGAGCAATGAAGATTCTACAGCAGCAAGACGGCCAACACCATGGAAATCTTAGAGCAACAAGTGGAAGAGAGTTCAACAATGGTGCAACAGGCCAGGGAAACATATAAACTGGACACCTGATGCCACAATCATTAGATACATGATACAGCTACTGGACAAGTATCTCTCCTATGCCTCTCAAGGTTCACCTAGCAAATATTGTAGCGTACACAAGAGGCATACTAAAGCCTTTTTTTTCCCCACACCAGTGGTAAAACTCTTCCTAGAGGGAGCAAAGAAGGTGGCACCCCCAAGAAGTGCACTCATGCCTACATGGAACATGAATGTCGTATTCATGCAATTGATGGCATCACCCTTAAAGCTAATGCAGAATGTACAACTAAAATTTCCTAACTCTCAAAACTTCATTCCTCATCGCTATCACCTCACTAAGAAGGGTCAGTGAAATGCAAGTGCTCGCCACCCAGGAACCATATCTGCCGATCCATAGAGTCAAAGTAGTAAGGAGGCCCAACCCAAGGTTCATACCTAAGGTGGTGTTGAAGTTCCATGTTAACCTAGCCATCTAGTTACTGGAATTTTTTCAACAACCATAAAACACAAGCTGATAGAGCACTGCACACAGTAGTTGTCAGGGCAAATATGTACTACTTAGAAAGCACAAAACCCATTAGGAAAGGAGAAAAGCTCTTTGTGTCCTTCACGCAAGCAAGAAGGGGATCCCGGTCACCAAAGGAACTATTGCGAGATGGATAGTGCAAGCAATAAATAATTGTTAAAAGGTGGTGTTGGCACAACACTTGCATATAAACCGCAGGTACATTCAACTAGGGAAAAAAAAGGGAGCCACCCTCGCCTTCCTTGGCAGCGTAGCACTAGAAGACATTTGCCTGGCTACTACATGGTCATCTGTGCATACCTTCACAAAACATTACTCCGTGGACATTCAGAACAACGGGCAGAAGTGGGATAGAATGCTGAAATATTTGTAAACACACACTCTAACGGATCCAGCCTACTCACAGAAGGAAATACCGCTTTGCAGTCAATGTACAGCATGTGACTCAAAAAAACATTTATGCTGTAAAACGAAATGGTTACTTACTGGTAGGAGTAGTTTTGCAACTTGAAGAAATTTCTGGATTCACATGCTATCCACCCACTCCTCCAGTAGAGGTGCATTTACAAACTCAACATAGGAGAATCCTAACGACCATAAAGGAAAAAATAAATCAGAAGATGGCGACTTTGTTGAGCGATTTCCGAGACATGCGTCTGAAGTCACATAAGTAAGGATTTAAATTCAATTGATCTGTGCCCATAGGAAAAAAGAAGCGAGGCTACAAGGAGACTTTTTCTGGACCATCTCACCATATGGTGGAATAATGCACAGCATGTGAATCCAGAAAATTCTTTAAGTGGCAACACTACTGCAATTAGTAAGTAACCATTTCATTACTAAGCAGCATGCGCTTCTGTTAAACATGGCTTAAAGTGAAGAAAAAAAGCTCTGTCATGCAGCCAACGCTGGCCTAGTCATGTCACTTTTTTTCTTGACACCAAACCATGTTGCACAGCAGCTTGTGTCTGAAAAATATTTACAAAGCCAATAGATCTCACATAGTTGATCTATTGGCTTTGCCAATGCTTGTTGTGCATCAGCATCCTATGACCCAGTTTTCCTCGTTAAGAATGATTAACTCCTGACAAGCATATGGTTTGAAAGTGTTTATAGACAATTTTAAGAACAAAATAAGTTAGGTTTCCAATCGGACTATAAAAACCAGGATTAGATTTGTTTGAAATGAAAAAATAACAAATTACTACTTTTTTTTTTACGTTGCTTGTGTTGGGGTAAGGAGGGGCACAATCTAAGATAACTGGTAAGGGCGCTAGTTGCTGCATGTTTCTTGCAGCTATTTTCAGTTCCTTGGTATGTGTAAACATTGGAAGTGAAAATAGTGCACAACATTTCGCATAATTATCTGCTTGCCACCACCGTAAAAATACATGTTCACTTTGCATGCCCGTTGTTTTTCTGTATTGATTCTGATTGAAAACATTTTTATAAATTGACTTGCAGTCTATTAAATCGGTTTAAAAAATGAATCCTTTTGAGATGGGCAGAACAGCAGTGGTCGCAAAGACTGACATGCTTCATTGAGGTTTCATTGATGTTCCTGAGTGCATTTAATTTTTGCCCCTGATGGCCCATTGAGTAATGCAGACTTTTAAAATACTGATTCAATGACTAATGATAGTTGTATGTCACTGTACCTGGTGGGTTTTCTCCAGTGCTTAATTTGTAAAACATTAAGTGCCAGGGCTCTGATCAGGAAGCCACTGCAGCTTGCACGACGCCCTTGTCATTGCTGCCAAAACAACTACTAATCATCTCTCTCACATGCAAATGCGATAGTTCAGATTATTCCGTGTCCCCAGAGCTAAAGGAATGGCTGGGAGACCGGTATTAGCAATTTTTTAATGTATATTGTTTTCCTAAACAACTGTTATACTGCTCATTTCTAAATTACATGAGCAACACCACCTTGTGGCAGACTGCCCTAAGTGTGGTGTTGACAATTAGGTGGCGGTGCCGAGCACCGGAAACCAATTATGTGCCGGTGCTCAGCACCCGCCCAAACTAACCACTGGTTTTCTCAGTAAGGAAGATTTTATAGTCTGGGAGCCGAACCCCAATTATCAATGAACCCCAATATTTTGTCACACCAATTTTTTAAATATTTTTTTTTCCCTAATTTTTTTGCCTCCAGTTGGTTAGAGACTACATTCCTCATCAAAAGGAGACAATTTTGCAGAGTAAAATAAACATTTTAGAAGCATAAAGGATTTAGATCTAGATAAAAAATAAGGCAAACATTAATTTATTCCAGAATATTAAATGTGTGGTACAGACAAAATGCATGAAATGTCATGAAGACTCAGTACAGAAGTACTGATAATGCTAAATCATAAACTTAATAATTCCTAGTTAATCAAAATCTAAACAAACGTTTTAAGTGTCAATCTCATAAAGAGTACTGACTGCATCCCTTTAGCTGAGTCTAATTCAATTCAATTAATTTATATAGCGCGCTACATACCCAGAGGGTCTCAAGGCGCTTGGAGAAGTGTGGGGAATTACTTGTCGAATATCCACGTTTTAAGTTGCTTTCTGAATGCTAGGTGGTTCTGAGTGAGGCGAAGGTGGATGGGAAGTGAGTTCCAGGTCTTAGCTGCCAGGTAGGAGAAGGATCTTCCTCCCATGGTGGTTTTGTTGATGCGAGGTACAGCAGCAAGGGCTTGGTTGGAGGAGCGTAGCTGGCGGGGGGGGGGGGTGTAGAATGAAAGTCGTGTGTTGAGGCATTCGGGTCCAAGTTCGTAAAGTGCTTTGTGTGCGTGGGTCATGAGGCGGAATGTTATCCTCTTGTTGACGGGGAGCCAGTGGAGGTTTTTCAGGTGACCAGAGATGTGGTCGTTACGCGGGATGTCTAGTAGGAGTCTGGCTGATGCGTTCTGGATGCGTTGGAGTTTTTTCTGACGTTTTGCGGTGGTACCGGCGTATAGGGTGTTTCCGTAGTCCAGGCAGCTTGTAACCAGTGCGTGGGTGACCGTCTTTCTAGCTTCGGTGGGGATCCAGCAAAAGGTTTTCTTGAGCATGCGAAGAATGTTGAAGCACGATGATGAAACGGCGTTGACTTGTCTGGTCATCGAGAGTGAGGAGTCAAGGATGACGCCCAGGTTCCGTGCTTGGTCTGTCTGGGTGGGTGCTTTTCCAAGGGACTCTGGCCACCAAGAGTCGTCCCAGGCAGACGGGGAGGTACCTAAGATAAGGACTTCTGTTTTGTCGGAATTCAGTTTCAGACAGCTGTCCTTCATCCAATCGGCTACTTCTTTCATTCCTTCATGTAGGTTGGTTTTGGCGGTGTTAGGGTCTTTGGTGAGTGAGAGGATCAGTTGAGTGTCATCAGCGTAGGAGATGATGTTGAGGTTGTGTTGGCGTGCGATGGTCGCGAGGGGGCTCATGTATACGTTGAAGAGGGTGGGACTGAGTGAGGATCCTTGTGGCACGCCGCAGATGACTTTAGTGGCCTCTGACTTGAATGGTGGGAGGCGGACTCTCTGAGTTCTTCCGGCAAGGAACGAGGTGATCCATTCCAGTGCTTTTCCTTGGATTCCGATGTTTCTGAGGCGTTGTAACAGGGTGCTATGACAGACAGTGTCAAAGGCTGCGGAGAGGTCGAGGAGGATGAGGGCGACTGTGTCTCCATTGTCCAGTAGAGTTCGAATGTCGTCTGTTGCTGCGATGAGTGCGGTCTCAGTGCTGTGTTTGGCTCGGAAGCCGGACTGTGAGGAGTCGAGGGATTTGTTGGTTTCGAGGAAGGCGGCGAGCTGGTTGTTGACAGCTTTCTCGATGACTTTGGCCGGGAATGGGAGGAGCGAGATGGGGCGGTAGTTTTTGAGTTCGGTGGGGTCAGCTGTGGGTTTTTTCAGAAGGGCCCTGAGTTCGGCGTGTTTCCAGCTTTCCGGGAAGGTGGCGGAGTTGAGGGAGCAGTTGATGACGTCTCGGAGGTGTGGTGCTATGATGGAATCTGCTTTGTTGAAGATGTGGTGAGGGCATGGGTCTGTGGGGGATCCTGAGTGGATGGAGTTCATCAGGCGGATGGTGTCCTCAGTGGAGATTGGGTTCCAGTCGTTAAGGATGTTCAAGGGGGGTGAGGGTACGGCAGAAGGTTGGGAGGGTTGGTCTCCAGGTTGGTTGTCGAAGCTGTTGTGGATGTCTGCGATTTTGTCGTGGAAGAACGAAGCTAGGGAGTCGCAAAGGGCTTGAGAGGGAGTGATATCGTTGGAGTTGGCAGCGGGGTTGGTAAACTCTTTGACGATGTTGAATAATTCCTTGCTGTTGTGGGCGTTGTTGTCGAGTCGGTCTTTGAAAGCGGTTTTCTTGGCAGTCCGGATCAGTTGGTGGTGTATGCGGGTGGCGTTTTTGAAGGCGTCCCTGGTGCTGGTGTTTGGGTCTTTTTTCCATGCCTTCTCAAGGGAGCGACAGAGTTTCTTGGATTTTTTAAGATCATCATTGAACCAGGGGGCGTTTTTGTTTCCTGTTTTTATTTGACGTTTTTTTAGGGGTGCTAGGTTGTCGGCGCTGTTGGTTAGCCATTGAGTGAGGTTAATGGCTGCTTGGTTGGGGTTCGAAGAGTGGGCAGGGGGGTTTTGAAGAAGCGATGAGATCTGGTCGATGGTGATTTTGTTCCAGTTTCTTCGCAGAGTAGGTTGAGGATGGTTGTGGGTAGTGGTCTTTTTGTAGATAAAGTGAACGCAGCTGTGGTCCGTCCAATGGAGAGCTGTGGTGTGACTGAAGGAGATATGTTTGCTGGAGGTGAAGATAGGGTCGAGTGTGTGACCTGCGTAGTGAGTGGGGGTATTAACAAGTTGTTTGAGTCCGAGGTTGGCGAGATTGTCCAGAAGGGTGGTTGCTGTTGTTGTTTTTTTCCAGGTGAAAATTGAGGTCTCCCAATAGAATGTAGTCCTCGGAGGGGAGGGCGTGTGGGGTGATAAAGTCAGTGATGTCTTCACTGAATTGTGCACGGGGTCCTGGTGGCCTGTAGAGGAGGGTGCCTCTGAGTGTGGTCTTGGGGTCGGTGTGGATCTGGAAGTGAAGGTGTTCGGCGCTAGCGAGGTTGACGTCTGAGCTGGTTGAGATGCGGATGGAATTCTTATGGACGATAGCGATGCCTCCTCCTGTTTGCTTGGTGCGGTCTTTTCGGATGATCTTGTAGCCTTCCGGGATGGCAATGGTGATGTCTGGGGCTGAGGAGGCGTTCATCCATGTTTCAGTTAGGAAGGCGACGTCCGGAGAGATGGTGTCTAGTAGATTCCAGAGGTCGATGGCGTGTCTGTGGACCGAGCGGGTGTTGAGTAGGATGCAATTTAGGTGGTTGGTGTCAGGTCTCTGTTTGGTGTTAGTGGATGAGGAGTTGGTCTTGGTGCCGTCAAATTTGCAGGAGTTGCAAGTGAAGGGTCCATGGGTGTGTCCAGGGGTGGCTTGGGCGCAGGTGGGGAGGCGACCGGGGTTAAGGGCTAAGAGGGTGGAGGCGGCGTATGTAAAGCGGGTGAAGTGGCTGGTACGGGGGCCAGGGGGTCTGGCGCTGGGCGCGGGCTTGGCGCGGACGGGCGTAGACGGGCTTACCTTTGGCGCACCTTCGACGCAACTGGGGCGCGACCGCTGCGCGTGAACGCTGCGCGATTGTCCAGCTGTCATTAATGGAGGATGGAGGGGGGCGGAGCGTGGGCGGGGCGGCTGGGAGGCGGGAGCGTGGGTGGAAGGACGGGCTGAAGGCACAACCAAATGGCAATACGTAAACACAAAGGCTAACACACCGATATTAGGGCACAAGAAAAGCAAATAAGGTTATGGAAATGCTTATTTAAAATAAAATACTCCCGTGGGCACTGTTAAGCACACAGGCACCAATTACGGGTCAAGAGTCAGCAAAGGCATACACACGGCACAATCAATAAATGAACAGCAGTGCTAGGCGCTTGTGGAGGAGAGCAGCGCTACGATCCCAGAAGCTGCAGGAAGCAAGGGGGAGCGACCGCTGCGTCCGGAGACAGGCTGGTCACAGGGAAATGTCGGACCGGACGGTGCAGATAGCCAGTGGGTGGGCGGGGCGGCTGGGAGGCGGGAGCGTGGGTGGAGGGACGGGCTGAAGGCACAACCAAATGGCAATACGTAAACACAAAACACAAAGGCTAACACGCCGATATTAGGGCACAAGAAAAGCAAATAAGGTTATGGAAATGCTTATTTAAAATAAAATACTCCCGTGGGCACTGTTAAGCACACAGGCACCAATTACGGGTCAAGAGTCAGCAAAGGCATACACACGGCACAATCAATAAATGAACAGCAGTGCTAGGCGCTTGTGGAGGAGAGCAGCGCTACGATACCAGAAGCTGCAGGAAGCAAGGGGGAGCGACCGCTGCGTCCGGAGACAGGCTGAGTCTAAGAGCAGAAAAGGAGCAGAACAAGTGATCTACAAGGAAAATTGTAAAAGAATCCATGAAATACAAAAACCCAAAGGTTTTATAGCCAAATCACAGAATCTATCAATAGATTTAGCAAATTCATCATTCTATATGATGATGGTTAGGGTCACATTGGCAAATCGGAAACAACAATGTAATTTTCAAAACCTTTTGCACTAACTCATTTCTTAGGGTAAGAGAAATCTTCCACTCGTTCCCTCATCAACTGCACTCTGGAGATGTACAGCACAAATGAAGCATTTTTAAAAAAAACAATGGCTCATAGAATTAGTAAAGCGGAAGTCCTTCGAAATACCTACAACATATGATAGAAGCTCCATTCAAAATTCACATTTTCTGACAATGTTTTATACTGCTAATATATTGACGTTATTCACTTAATGCGCAGCAAGAGCAAGGGGAGAAATGACTTGACAGCGGGACACGGATTCGAAGTAAGGGGGAGCAGGAGCAAGTTGAGTAGAACACCGGAAGCTACATCTATTTTAAAAATAATGGTATATTACATGACAATGTTTCATAACTATTCATAGCATTAGTGTATACTTCTAAATGTCTAGGTAACTCATTCCAAGTGCAACATCATTAGTTCATCTATTACTACTATGCATAATTAAAAACTATGATTATAAAAAAATAACTTTTACACAATAGTTGCACATTTTGCCTATTTTCAAAAACGCTACTAAAGTGTATCTAAACTTTTTCTGCCCACCCAACTAAGATACTTGATTTCTGGGGTGCAGTGACTTGCATACCCGAAATGCAGCTCAGATGCTGGAAAATGATTAGTCAATAGGGGTGTGGAGATGCTAGGTTGCAAGCTCTGAGAGACAGTAACGAATACTGGCAGGTAGAACTACAGCTGAAGCTGCCTGGTGGGGAGGATGGGTAATGCCAATGAGGACATACTATAGTACTTTCCGCACAGAAACGACGACTTTGGCATGATTTAGTATAGGTACTTCGTGCAATAAGATCCTGAGTTATAGTCTATGTGCAGATTCATTTTCCCACAAGAATAGGCATTACCATCAAACAAATCAGATTGTACTTGAATTGGAGTGTTGTGAGTGAAATCGTACTCTTGGCCCTGCTCAGTGAAGCAGAGACTGGACCAGAAGACTAGATTAAGCTCAGAACTACATTTTTGAAGCTTGCCAGATTAAGACTCCAGATATAAGATAGTTCTCGGAGTTCCTCCAGCTGCCACATCACGATAGGAGTACCCTAAACATAACGCTGCTGATAAAAGTGGCGAAGACTAAGCTAGAACACCTGTCTGGCTGAGTGCTAGGACTTTAGCAAGGCCAGGGTAAGGCTGAGTTCCACAGCGGACTTCACTATGCAGCAGCTTCATTACTTTCAACAGTGTGCCATTGATACCATCTGGAATGCGGAGTCATATATATATTGGGAGAGGTCAGTACAAGATGCAGTAGTATAGTCGACCTTAAGACAAGTCTCTTAGGAGAACTCAGTAGATGATTAAAACATGGGTGCAGCAGCAAATCTACCGTGCCATGCCAAGTGCAACGCTTCTGTGGTTCGGTTAATGCATTTGGTAGGTTTTTCCGCACCACCGTAAGGAATTGATTGTCATGCAATCCGAGATATCAGTGCTTGATCTCGCAGTGCCCTGCCTTGTGCTGGAAAGTTAATTTCCTAAATCGATATTTGGAGTTATACAGTGATGTGTTGAGCCTCTGTTCAGGGTTATTAAGTCACTGACCCTGGTAAAGGTTTAAATAGCAGAGCTTCTTATTTTCAGTGGCAGAACTTTGTTTTGATGACATGTAGGAGTCTACTGTAATTGGAAAAAATGCTATACATTATTCAGAGCGCCTACTGAGCACCTCCGTCTCATGAGAGAAGTAGGGGCCTGGGCTTGAGACACACTGGAAGAGAATAGGATATAGCGCATTTCCATGCACTGTTCAGTCACATGCAGAGATGTGGGCGGAGAGGCATGATTCTGGCCTCGAACACGAACCACAACTCTAAACAAGTAACTGTCAGGGGCTCTATGCAGCCCTCGGCCAAGCTAGCAGGTGCTGCAATGTAGCAACATGCGAAATACTGTGCCTGTACTTGTGTAGACCATTCCAAATCGATGCTTCTGAGGTCCACAGCTGGCTTGAGAATGTGGGGGCATGCATCATCACTTTGGGCAAGGAGACTCTACAGGAATTGTAAAGGACCCATCCTCTGAGCCTAAATTGGACACTTTTAATCCAAAGAATAGAGGTGTCACACTCTGAATCTTGTTAAGTGTAACACATGAGCCATTTGTAAGCTTGGTAGCTCTTCCTACTCCTATATTGCCTACATCTGAATGACCCTTGTGGTTACACAGGCACAAATCTGAGTGGGTCTGGAAGTGGAGGGTACACCACTATTGTATGGTATGAACCTTCAGGAGTCGTGGTGAGTACGAGAAAGTTTATTATGAGCTAGGGAAGGAAGCATCAGTTATCCTGCCTCAGCAACCGCCCCGTCTGAATGCAGGAATATGGAATCATGTTGATGTCAGACATGATTCCATATTCCATACTCCAGAACACATGGCAGAAGTAAAAGGCCATTAGAACATATCTTCTTTCCTTAACAAACAAATGAAACATAAATGAAAAATTAAAACTAAATGTGATGAAGCAGAACAAAGGAATGCGATAACTACATTGAAAACATGTTAATCATGAGAGTAAAGGCAATAATAACAAAATTCATGAAAGCATTGGATGAAATGATACAAGAACTTGCACAACAAAATATTCTGCAGATAACTAGTGTAAAACAAAGGAAAGTACTAATACATGATAAAATCATTATACCTCTTGGGAGCACTGCGCTGCCTTGTAGAGTGTACACCTCCTTGCACCAATTTATCTACTTGGACTAACTTGTCTGGAATATTCTTTGAATTAATAACAACCTTGGAACCAGAAACATTCTTACTAGGAGAAGACTTCCCAGAAGCAGCAGCAACACCACTATTCCCTTTCGAATACAAAGCAATTCTTCTGAAATTCCAATTTTGACCATTTTCTAAGACCACATGCCATTTATGTACTTCCTTAACTCTAAGAGGTTCTGAAAACTTATTACTACCAAACTCTTTCCTACCTAATTTGATCTTGACATAGTCACCAACATCAACTCTACCAACTTTACCTCTGAGATTACTACTAGAACTTTCCACACTAGGATTAGAATTTTTAACATCTTGATATCTTTCTTCAAACAACCACTGAGGGACCATCTTAGTCTTGGGTACCCTACCCCGCATGTACTCGAAGGGAACTTTATTGGTGACACTATGAACAGTGGTATTGTAAGACCAAACGGCTTCTTCCACTGCACTATGAACATCACGTTGACTTTGCACAGCCAATTGAATGACGCCTTTGACCAACCTATTCATTCGCTCTACCATTCCGTTACCCTGTGGATTGTATAACGAAGTGTACATATGCTTGACACCGTGATTAGACAAAAATGTCCGCATAGAAGAAGAAGTCAACTGGGTACCATTATCTGTTAACAAGATACCAGGAAAACTTTCTTTAAAAAAAATGGACTTGAGTTGACCAATAACACTTTCAGTAGTTATGTTTTTCATGAACTCCACACACAACCAACGTGAGCATACATCCACTAAAACCATTGCAAAACGACATTCGCCAGATAAGTAGTCCATAGGACCAATAAAATCCAAACATACTTTACTCCAAGGCAAATCCTCATTGCAAGATATTGAACCCATGGGACGTGAATCAATTTTCAATCTCTTCTCACTCTCCTTGCACAATGAACAGTTCTCAACCCATCGCCTCACATCATCATCTAAACCAGGCCACCAGAAATTTGCCTTCAAACGTTTACCAGTCATACTTTGACCAAGGTGACCTTCGTGTGCCAAGGTGAAAAGTCTTTTCCTAAGTGGAGGTATAAATCGTTCACCTCTCAACACAAAGTCATCAGAACTTCCCAGACTAAGTTCTTCTTGTAATTTCACAAAACTCCGTAAAGAAGGCTTTACATCACCTTCTCTTTTCCACCCAAGACGAATAGCACTAATCAGTTCAGCAAAGTCAAGATCAGCTGCAACAGCTTGATGCCACTCTTCTCTAGAAACAGAGTTAAAGCAAGATGAACAAGCATCATCAAAGCCAGCAACCAAACAAACAGTCTCATCGTTAAAATCAACACACTCTTCAGACTTAATAGGTAGACGTGATAAGCAATCTGCTTGTACATTTTTCCACCCAGAAATATGTTGCAAAGAAAAATCATACTCTTGTAATTTAGCAGCAAACCTCATCAGGCGAGGAGAGCCGTTATTAGCACCACCAGGAGACAATATCTTAACAAGTGGTTTATGGTCTGTTCTCACTGAAAAATGCGTACCCCATACATACGTGCGAAAGTGAGAGACTCCCCAAACAGCAGCTAACGCTTCACGTTCTATTACTGCATAATTTCGTTCAGAGGCACTAAGTGTACGTGAAGCGAATGCCACAGTTCTTTCTATGCCATTGTACCTTTGAGAAAGAATGGCACCAATACCATGAGCACTGGCATCAACTGTTACAAAGGTGTCTTTCCCAGGTTGAAAAGTAGAAAGGATGCCTGCATTAATGATTTCAAGCTTAATCTTTTCGAAAGCTTCAGTTTGTTGCGAACCCCACTCAAATTGTACACCCTTTCTAAGAAGTAATCTTAACGCTTCAGTCTTGTGTGCAAAATTAGAAACAAACTTGGAATAATATTCCACCAATCCTAAAAAGGATTTCAATTGGTCCTTATTTGAGGGAAGAGGAGCACATCTAATAGCTTTTAACAAATCTTCTTTGGGTTTGACACCAGAATGTGATATGGTATAACCTAAATAATCTATTTGTTAACAAAAACTGACATTTATCTTTTCTAAGAGTAAGGCCAGCGTCTGAAAACACATGTAACAATTGGTATTGTGCTCTGATTCATCAATCCCTGTAATTAAAACCATCGTCTTGAAAAAATGAACATGTTTCAAATTCTTTAACAAAGAATGCATCATGCGTTGAAACACGCTGGCCGCAGAGGCTAGGCCAAACGGTAACCTTTTAAATTGAAACACCCCTTCCACAGTGACAAAGGCAGTAAGTTCCCTGGACTTGGGGTGTAAGACAACTTGATGATAGGCTGAACGAAGATCGAGTTTGCTAAAAAACTTTGCCTTGTCCATGAGGAGAACCATTTCAGAAATATTAGGAAGAGGGAATTTGTCCACGATAATATTCTGATTGAGGGACCTAAGGTCCACACAAAAACGCTTACTATCTTTTTTTTTTTTTTTTGTAATAACAGGAGAAAGCCACTCAGAAACTTCTACAGGTTCTATTATATCCTGTTCTCGCATGTCATCTAACATTTCTTTTACTTCCTTGCGAATGGCAATAGGAATTCTCCTAAGAGCATGTCTCACAGGAGAAGCACCCTTTTTAAGTTTTATTTCATGCATGTAACCCTCTAATTTGCCTAGGTTTGTTCGAAAAACATCACTGTATTTATCCAGTATGGCATTGACATTTGGAAAGTCATCAACAACTAGCACACTTTCAATAGATCTTGGGTCTAGGGTGATATGCAGATCATATTGTTGTATCCAGCCTAAAATAGCTGGACCCTCATCTGAAAATATACACTTTACCCAAAGAACATCTGCCTTTAAATTCAAATGAAGCATCCATAACGCCCATGATGTTAATAATTTGGCCACTATATCCTTTTGAAATAATATCACTTTTGTGGAGTGGTACATTTGGCCAGTGTTCGTTAAATAAACGCAAAGGAAAGATCGAAAACATAGAACCTGGATCAACCAAAAGCGTTATGGCAACCCCATTGACTATAAAGATAGCTTTAGGTCTTTGAAGACCAACACAAAGACAATTTTCTAGCTCATTGTTTTCTTCTATGCATAAAGACATTTCATTAGGAACATTTTCATCATCAACATATGCAACCTTATTGAGTGAAGGAAACCTACAGGCTTTGCTGATATGACCTCTTTTGCCACATTTCATACAAGTTTTGTCTCTTGCAAAACAACCTGCGAAATCCGCTGCATGAGCCATGCTTCCACAGCGGAAACAACCTACAAATTTACTTTTAGTAAACGGACCAACATTCTTGTTTTTTGGTTTAAAATTTGCGATCCGGGTTTAACTTCAGTAGAGATTGAGTTCCTTTGCTTGACATCTGTAGAGACAAAGTTTTTATCAAGTCTGTTAACAATGTTAACAGAATCATCCTTTTTTAACTCCAAGCTTTGCATCTCCTCCATACATTTATCGGATTCTTCAACGACTTTGGCAATAGCAATAGCCTCCATTAGACTTGGATTTCTGGCAGCCCAAAGTTTTTGTTGCATCCTCTTATTTTTGCATTGGACAATTAACTGATCTCTGATCATCTGATCAGTCATGGGACCAAAATCTCATTTTAACAAGAGTTCCCTTAAACGTGTGACCATTTGATCCACCGATTCTTTGTCTTTTTGTGGCATGGTGTAAAATTTATGTCTTTGCATGACAATATTGACTTTTTTTCCAAAGTATTTTTCAAGTCTCATTTTTGCTTCCACATATGGATTGTCAACAAGTTCGCCATCTGCACCACGCAATTCTGGTAAGAATTTAAAAGCATGTTGACCTCCTTTACCAAGGGAGTTTAATAAGATTGCTTTTTTTCGTGTCAAAGGAAATCTAAGTCCATCGATGGCTTCCAAGTAATTTTCAAAAACACCTATCCATTCTTCCCATTCAATGGTAGGTGTATCTCCATCAATTAGAAACGGAGGAGGCGGTGCAATAGTAGAATTTGCAGTTGTAGCCATTTCAATGTATAAGTATTGTATGCGGATTTAGGCCGAGGCAGGAATGGTTATAATGAATTCTTGAAAAGTAGTTAACACAGCTAAGTATTCTGAGTTTAAATAAAAATAATTTTGTTTTTGTTTTTTTTAATTCACTGTGAGTCACGCAGGTTATTTATTTGAAATAGAAATTGTTTTGTCATAAATCTTTTTAAAGAAGTGGCAAAAATGAAGTATATTGCCTTGGTAACGTGAAACACGGTAAAAACAGACAAAAACGCTACGTGGTTGGCAATGATGGTTGGCAAAACAGACAAAATGGCTGCCGAGCGTGAAAGCGCGATGACGTTAGGCAGAGACGCGTATGGTAGGGTGTGCGCGTCAGGTTGCAGCGTCTCGCGGTCAGCGTGATTTGAAGGATGCAGAAAGTCTCGTGGCAAGGTCTGCCGGTTAGCGCTGAGAAGGAATGGCGCGCGGCGGCAATGTTTCGCCAAAGAAATGAAAATATTTCTGTGTTTACCTGTGGAATTCTAGTAATGAAGGCTCACGAAAGTGTCAGGGAAGAGGTCCACATGGGGAAAGCAGGAATGCTGAAACATCATGAACGGCAGGAAATGCCAGCAGGTTCTTGAAGGTCGCGGTGGCCAGGTTAGACCGCAGAGCAGGATCGTTGCCAAATATTGTATGGTATGAACCTTCAGGAGTCGTGGTGAGTACGAGAAAGTAGTTTATTATGAGCTAGGGAAGGAAGCATCAGTTATCCTGCCTCAGCAACCGCCCCGTCTGAATGCAGGAATATGGAATCATGTTGATGTCGGACATGATTCCACATTCCATGCTCCAGAACACATGGCAGAAGTAAAAGGCCATTAGAACATACCACCTATGTGGCGGTTGATTTGGTTCAGTAGTGGGGAAGCTTACTTCAGGCTTGTATATAAAGGACATCTAGCCATCTAGCTATTCACATTTTTTCAATTGTTGTCCTTCTGGTGAATGTTCGTCCTGTGCTGTTCCGTAATGTGTTGATCAGAGTATGGCTACCTTTTATTATGGCAATAGACTGGGACACGGTAACAATCTCTAGAGTTAGAGGTGTGGCTGGAGTGATCATTTGACAATCCAAATGTGTTCACAGACCTGGATGTAAATTGCTTAAAGAACTAGGTCATTTGGTTTTGTTGTATATAAAGGAGCCAGCACTTTCTCCTCTTAGCTGGCTCTTTACCACAAAAGGGGCCTTGTTGTCTTTAATAAGGATTTCTTGATAAGGCGGTCAGTCACCTATCTTGTCAAGCGGAGTGCTTTCCACATATGCAAGTCTCTTCATACAAGAATAGTCTGCCTGAGCTTCTCTGGATCAAATAAAGTAAACTATGGTATGTGTTTATATGGTTTAAAGTACATTCGATTTATGATGGATCGGGAGGGGTGGTACTTGTAGTTCGAGAACTTTTTCTACGGAGTCATTTCGAACTAGTATTGTTCCTTTCTGTGCTTTGTTGTTTCCCTCCATCTATGCCATTGAAGTTTCCCTTTTCTTCTTCTCCTAGTTAGTTAAGCAGATGGCTTGCTTTATGCTTGCTCTTTTTCCTTATTGCCGAAAACGTTGTTGGCTAGCATAATGGCTAGTGCATGATTTTTGTGATTCTTTCACTGTTTTTTTCCCCCTGTGGTGGTGATCTGTTTTTTTATTGTTACTTGTGTGAATATAAATAAAACGCTTAAACTAAAAATCATTCTTTCATACTGTTTTTTAACAGCCCAGAGTCCAACCCATAGAGGTAAACAGATTCCCCTTAATAGTTCTTGGGCTCACTTTTGGTAGCAAAACTAGAGTGACCAGCACCACCTTAACAAAATGGATGGGTGCGGTGTTGAGTAACTGCACAATCAAACCGTGTTAGAATTATTAAACAAATAACATGAAAGTCCAATCTAATCAATCAATAAATAGCTTTATTCTATAGTATAATAACCTCCATAAAAGCACATACAATATTACATCAAAATGCAATCCATAAAAACAGATCAAGCAATAGTTAAGTTAAAACATGAAAAGTATTTGTATTTTATTTTTCACATTTTTTTTAATAAAGGATTTAAAACTTGTACCACGGTGTAGAACATATGACAGTCGTTTCAGTAATGTGGATCAATAAATCAGAGAATTTATAAAGCGCTCTACATACCCGCGAGGGTCTCAAGAAGGTCTGTGGGTCTTCTGTCTGTCGTAGGAGGAGAGGGAGGGAGTTTCATGTCTTGGCGGCGCGGTGGGAGAAGGACCTGCCCCCGCAGGTGGTTCTGTGGATGCGTGGGACGGCGGCAAGTGAGAGGTCAGCTTAGCGGAGTTTCCTGTTGGGTACGTAGAATGATAGTCGGTTGTTGAGGTATTCTGGGCCGGTGTTGTGGAGTGCCTTCTGTGCGTGGGTCAGGAGTTTGAAGGTGATTCTTCTGTCGACGGGGAGCCAGTGCAGGTCTCTCAGGTGGGGGGGTGATGTGGTCTCAGCGGGGGACGTCGAGGATCAGGCGTGCAGAGGCGTTCTGGATTCTTTGAAGTCTGCTGACGAGCTTGGACGGGGCTCCGACGTAGAGGGCGTTGCCGTAGTTGAGTCTGCTGCTGATGAGGGCGTGGGTGACGGTTTTTCGTGTGTCTGTAGGGGCCCACCTGTAGATCTTGCGGAGGGTGTGGAAGCAGGTTAAGAAGACTGGGTTGATTTGGATTTGGATCATGTTTTATACACAAAATACATATATTAAAGGCAATTAACATCTTGTATAAACATATCCAAGGGTATAATGACTAAGAATAGAGCTGTATCCTGCCGGAGGGGCAGTAGCTCTGGTAAGAAGGAAAGAGCGAATGAGCGAACAAAGGGAGGGAGGGCAGAAGAAATCGAGAAGGGGGAAGAAAAAGGGTGGGGGTGGGCTATTTCAGGTTGGACCCGTCAAGGCCTCTAATGGGTGTTAAGGGGTGGGTATCTGGCTTTCTATAATGTCAGACTGGGCGTTCCTCCAAGAGGTTTCTGCTCCACGGACTAGGAAAAGGTCCTCAAACAGTTGGAGGGCAAGGAGCTGGAGAGGGGTGAAGCAATTGTATTCCAGTTTGGAGAAATGATCGATCAGTGGCTGCCAGACTCATGTGAATTTGGGTTCTGTGTGTCACCTGACATGATCTGAGCTTCATCGCCATGACATGCCAGAGGCAGGTAAACCATGAGGCGATAGATGGTGCAGCATGTGTGTAATGAGGTGCCAGTAGGAATGGGTCATAGCAGTAAGCCGGATGGCCAATATGACCACTGTGTGTGTGTGTTTGGTATGGGAAAACCAACAGTGTATTTTTTGTGGCTCAGGACTTGCTTCCAATATAAGGTCAGTAATGGGCAGGACCGCCAAATGTGGATGAAATCGTTCGCTGATTGACGGCACCAACAGCAATGAGAGGAGGCGAGGAACATCTTTTGCAAGTGCAAGGGAGTGTAATGCCATCTTGTCATGAGTTGTAAGCAGTTTCATGTTGGGATATGCTCCTGTATATTTTGGGAATGTCGTGGCATAGCTGTTCCCATTGCTTTGGAGAGATTTCCTCTGTAGTGTCCGCATGCCATTGTGTTTGATATGAGTAAAGCCGGGCTGGGTTGAAGTGTTGCATCACCTGGTATGTGCGAGGGATCAAGCCCTGCCATGCCATCTAAAGAACGTACAAGTGACTCAAAAGAAGTGAGTAAAGAAGGCAGAGTTGCACCCTGCGTGTTCAATGGTGTGTGCAGCCAGTGTCGTAGTTGATGTTGTAATCGAGACACGTCTGGTAGACGATAGCTTAGTTTGCATTGGTCAGAGGTTTTAATCACATCTCTCTCAAAGAGATCCTAATTCGAGTGCCACTCGCCCTCGCTCTGCTAAGAAATATTGCAGTTCCAGAGCAGAGGGCGGTGTTGGGAGAAAGAAAGGAGGGGACGCCCCTTGGAATTGCGGTCTTATCCGAGATGTCCAGGACCATTTTTGTGGTGGTGGCTATATAGGTGCTACGGGGTCGAGCATGTCTCGGGAGCCAAGCCAGATCCCAGAGCGGTCAGTAGGCCACTGCTCGGTCCATGTGAAACCAGTGTTTTTTGCTTTCGCGAACAACCCATACCGAGATATATCGGTGGTGTGACGCCCTATAGTACTCCAAGAGGTCGGGGCACGCCAGGCCTGGGAGTTTGTTAGATGATCTTGGGTGTTTCCCACACTAGATAAGTGGTCACGTCGCGTTGGAGGCATAGTATAGCGGCCTGTGGTATCGGAGTTGGCAACGTTTGGAATAAATACAGGATTTTTGGCAGAATGGACATCTTGACTGCTTTGAGGCGGCCTAGCCATATAAAGAGGCTTCCAGGTATGCAGGTCTTCTGAAACTGATTTTCTACACTCTGGCCAGTTAGCCTGGGTTCATGTTGACAAAGAGGGAATTAGTTTCAAACCTAAATAGCGGAGCGAGTGGGGAGCCCATTGGAAGGGGGTAAGCAATTGTATTTCAGGCATATCTTGGGTGGGAATAGACTGATTTAGTGCCTGAGATTTTACCATGTTGATTTTAAATGCTGAGATTCCCTCAAAGGAGTGAAGGAGGGATACTAATGTAGGCAAAGAGGTTCTAGGGTTGGTCAAGATAAGTAAGAGGTCTTCGGCAAATAGAGCAACCTTGTGCTCTGTGCCTCCAATGGGGATGCCCTTGATGTCTACAGCTTGTTGTATGGCGATTGTTAGTGGTTCCACCTCCTGAGCAAAGAATAGGGGGAGAGAGCGGGCAGCCCTGCCTGGTGCCCCTTTGTATGGGATGGAAAAGCTGCCCGTTAATCCGGATCGGTGCTTGGGGGAGGTGTAAGATGCCTTAATTTGAGAAATCCTAGCACGGCCCAGGCCTATTTTCTGCAGGCCCGCAAAAATTTCCAATCAGCACAGTCAAATGCTTTCTCAGCATCTAAGGAGAGCAAACGTGCAGGAATGTCCTGCAGATGGTCCTTCTCGACTTGATGGGACACCCGGCATATGTTATCCGTGGACTGACGCTGGCATATGAACCCAACCTGGTCTTGGTCAACCAGGCGGGGTAAATAAGGTTTCAGGTGGTTCGCCTGAATTTTAATATACATTTTAGTATCTTTGTTCAGGAGGGTAATAGGCTGGTAAAATGCACCTAAAGAGGGGTCTTTACCCGGCTTGGTGATGAATGCTATCTAGGCCATGGACACAGTGGGAGTAAGGCCCGTGACGTCAGAAAACAAGCTGAGAAGTTGCAGTAAATGGTCCTGTAGTTGGGTCAGGAACATGCGATAGAAAGAACCAGGGAGGACGTCTGCCCTGGGTTTTGCCAATTGGTAAATCTTTTAGAGCGCGTTGCAGTTCAGTCAAGGCAATCTGAGCCTCTAGGAGCTGTGAGTGGTGTGCATCGAGGGGCGCCCAGAGCAAGAGGACAAGGAGTTGATATAGCTTTGGGAGGTGGTTTCTTTCTCGTAAAGAGTAGTGTAGAAAGCGTGAAACACTTGTTGCTTAGCATGTTCTGAAGTAGTCCAAGCACCATCTATATTTTTGATCTTTGGGATATGGACCTGTGCCACCTGCCGGCGAAGTTGCCGAGCAAGAACGGCTTCCACTTTATCTTCCCCCTCATAGTATATCCGCTTCAATTTCTGCAGTGACTGTTCCGCCTTGTTTGTCTGATGCACCCTCAGTTGGCCCTGAAGTAGGGCAATCTGCTGTTTATGACGTCTAGAAAGTGCCGAATGGTCCAATCAATCCATTGCCTCAATGTCGCTGGTCAGATCGGTTTCCACTAGGCACGCCTCCCATCTGTGTGCTATCGCAATTGAGGTAATGACGCTTTGGGTTGTCGCCTTAAAAGCGTCCCCCAAAATAAAGCTTGGAGTTTCGGGTAAGTTATTTGAGGCGAAATAGGCCAAGAATGAAAAACAGTTTTAAGACCGCATAGACCTACGAGCTCGCACAGCAGATTTGAAGAAAAAAAAATGCCAACAGACAAAAACATTTCAGCCATGGGTAGGGTCATTAAAAATCTGAGGGCGGGCCTACATTGACTAATACTTTGAAAATACTTTTTTTTAAACCGGAATTAAAAACCATCTCGCATACCTTACATAAAATTTGCAGAAGATGGTAAAATGTAGCATTGCTTGGCCTGAAGCATTATGACAAGAACAAGGGCCTATCGAAGTGGAGGTAATTAGACTTTACTGAACAAAACCCTTCAAAGGTTAAAAGAATAAGGTCATGTCACTGAAAGTTATTGCAGAAATAAATACGCGATGTGAAAGGAAATGAATAATAATAAAAACTCACTTTCCCTGAACTGTTTCATAGGAGCCAGTACTGGGCAAGCCACTTTGTTGAAAAGGAAGTAGCGCTCCGGAGGAATGTTTCAAACAACTCCGAAGAGTTGAAGCTAAGTGTGTTACCATGACATTATGTACACTGCACTACTGATGGATGACATTGCAGTAAAATATGAAATTGTTTTAAAACAATGCAGTGTTTGACCCACTCAGTGTACTGATTGGGGCATACCCCACAATTGCACAGGTATGCGACCCATCTGATAGCATAAGCTGCCATTCCAGATATGCTAGTACAGTCAGTCTTTCAGTTTCTGTCCTGTGAATTTCAGTAAATTTAGCACGTCATGGTGTGTCAGCGGAACGCAGAGGCAAGTTTTCATGTGCTCCAGAAGAGAATTTGTTAGCAGCCCCTACCGGGAAGCAATTTAGAAAGCACAGATGATACGGAGTGTAAAGGTTGCATTTACTTTCCCTTGGTGCCTCATTGTCTGTGTTTTTTGTGTGTGTAAGTGCTGTCAAATAAGTCTTTCTGCACCCCTCGGTTGATTCAAAATGTAAGCCCTACGTCTGTTTGTGAAATGTACCAGTTTGAGGTTTCCAGGATAAGGTCACCATCACTCCCCAATTCCTCACACATTAATAGGAATGTCTCTAAAAATGGCAGGGCTCCTTTTAACTTCACAGGGCTCTCCACAACTCGAGCAACTTGTATTCTGGACTGGACTTTCAGCTTGCAGGCCACTTGATATATCATTCTTTAGGGTCAGTACCTTCTCCTGGTTCTAGGACCTTTACAGCTTACTAGTGTTTGGAACAACGTTTTCAGAACAACGATTCAAGTTAGAAGGAAGAACAAGGGAATAGGAGCTCTTCCTTCATGCTTCTTTTCCAGTGTTTCAGTTAATTTTTGCAATGCCCATGAACTAAGCAATGGGTCTTGAAAGGGTAGCTAGCATAGTATAAGCGGGAGACCCAGAACCAGTATATTAACGCCATGGTAAAAAAAAGAAAACGTAATTAAACAGAATAAGAAAGTCGTCCACATTCAGCCAGTAATTAAGAATAGAAAAGCGCAGTCGGCAGTATTGTTGCAGAGGTGTGGAGAAATGGAGAAAAAAAGCATTGAGAGAGAGCGTGTCCTGCCTCCAACAGCTGGCAGGACAAAGCTGTTTTAGAAAATAGTGCTCGGAGGCTGTAATTAAAGCCTACTGAGTAACAACACATGTGATAGGGGGTGTCCTTATGGGAGGTTACAAGAAGAGAAAACGTGGTACTAAGGAGGGACTACTAAGCATATTGATCAATGGAAAGCCACCATTTCTAAAGGACTGGGACAAGAGCCAATTAAAAAGATGGGCGGGAAGGGCAGGGCTTCATACCCTTATCCTGAATAAAGCATGTCTCAAAGACAGCACACGCGCTGCCTAGGCGAGAAACGATTCAAAAGGGGATGTGATGGACAGAGTATCTGAATTAAGCAGAACACTCCTACCCAGTCAAAAGATCAGGGCTTGATCCATCACCGTTTTTTAGCTCACTGCACCATCCCAGTTCAGAACCTGGCTACATGCAAATTAGTCTGACCCTGGCCCAGTGCATCATGGGAACAGGGCAGACCAAACTACCAAGCCAATTCTTTACTGGAAAAGAAACAAGCTTCCGGGGACCGGTTTCTGGCATTACAGCCGTCTTCGGCCCGGCTTGCTTGAATCCTGATGGTGCAGTGAGCAAGGGACTCACATCTGAGCATACCCTTCCACACTTGTGGTGGCCAAAACGATTCAAAAGGGGGTGTTGATGGACAGAGTATCTGAATTAAGCAGAACACTCCTACCCAGTCAAAAGATCAGGGCTTGATCCATCACCGTTTTTTAGCTCACTGCACCATCCCAGTTCAGAACCTGGCTACATGCAAATTAGTCTGACCCTGGCCCAGTGCATCATGGGAACAGGGCAGACCAAACTACCAAGCCAATTCTTTACTGGAAAAGGAACAAGCTTCCGGGGACCGGTTTCTGGCATTACAGCCGTCTTCGGCCCGGCTTGCTTGAATCCTAGGCGAGAAAAGCATGTAGTAGAAACAAAGAAGCTAGTCAATCATAAGAGGTGGTAAAGATGCTGTACTCCATGGGAGGGACAAACACAAGAATGACAAGCTGGAATAACCATAAGGAGCAGGCATACGAGTGACAGGAAAGCCATCCAATAGCATGTAAAGGGTGGGCTCCAAGCCCACTGTGTGTTCTTGGTAAGCCCACAATGTTTTACAACCAGTAGGCTTGACCTACAAATTGTATTGAAAAACATTAGTTTAAATATGCATGACATTTTTATTTATGTTGCTTGATAATAGCATTTCTTGTTTGTTATGAATGTAAGGTTATACTCGCCATAATTCCTGCTTACGAAAACAATTGTGGTATTTAATTTGTATATTTTGGAAAATGGTAATAAGACATAATTTTCTTATGTCTGAATTATGTAATTCTAGGGAGTACTTGGACCGAAAACTTACATTGCTACCCAGGGACCACTAGCAAATACAGTGATAGATTTCTGGAGAATGATCTGGGAATATGAAGTTGCCGTAAGTAATTCATTTATGAATTAGTCTTCAATAAACCAATTTTCGTAAATTACGTTTATATAGAAATGTTTATGAATGGATTCTTTAACATTTGTTCTTGTATATTTTTTCATTTCGTGTGCTTCTGCTTCCTCCAAGTAGCCATGATTCCTAATCCTTCTACCTCTAAACAACCATGAACCTAGTAAACACAGTACCTTCATAGCATTGGCTTTGCCTTTTTCTTCGCATGTTTCAAGCTCTTGGTGTGAAATACTGAATTAGGAGGAGCAAAACACCTGTTACATTTAACTGTTAGTTGTCCATTTTGAGTCACATTTTAGTAATGTCTTGCCTTCAATATCCTTTTGTGGCTGCTGTGGTTGGATTTATAGTTAACTAAACCTCTATGTGGGTTGTTAGTTTGTGGATATATTTTTCTGTAGTATGCTGCTCTTCTCTGAATAATATCTTTACATCGTTATTCCAACGTGCTTTCAGTTGAAAACCAGCATTGGCAATGCCAATAGGTCGGCTTTAAAGAAATGTTACGTGAAGCAATGCAAGAAAATAGAATGGGGATGGGGATGGGTATGTATTTGTGTGGAAGCAAAGAATAGTAGAATAATATTGGTGGAGGTTAAAAAGTGAGGTGACAGTTTCACTGTCAATCAGACCTAAACATCCTTGTAGGTTTATGACTGTTCTCCTCCTATCTGTGCTGCTGTCAGAAAAAAACATTAATCATCTGGTCATCTAAGACCCCTTAAATAGCGTTGCAATGTCATGTGTGGGCCCCTGAAGGTTCAGCTCAGGCAGCTGGATAAATAAGCAAAATGATCACAGCTGTGTGGAGGGTAAGCACTTTTTTTGTGGAAGCTCACACCTTATGCCCAATCAAAACATATATGCCTGCTCCCTGCAAGTGGGTGGAGCAAAAGCCCCTCTTCTGGTGATACTCACATAATTTACTTGCAACAGCTGCGTTGCCAAGCCAGACCGTGAAAAGTGCAGTCCTTTAGTGCCATCAAAATGCCATTTATGTTCATAAAAATTAGAACTGTACCAAATAGTCTCTGTATTTTCTAATGAACAGCAGAATTTCTGTTTAGTGGTACCAGAATACACTACACTTACAGAAAAGTATTACATTTTGATTCTTTGCTGTACGTTTTGAGAGCGGATATCTGAACAGTCATCTTTTTGTGCTGCATTGCATTGTTTAATTCACTTCCCCACATTTCTAACTACCTTTTGTTTTTATCCATCTGAAGCTTCTATTTCCTTTCCTAAAGGCAATTCTATACACTTTTGTGTTAATCCAGTGGTACAGGCCTCTGACAGATTTTCCTTAATGCACATTTTAATTTGATTGACTGTCATACTTTTTATTTATTGATTTGTGTTAAAGGGGTTACCAAAAAGCTTGTTGCACTTTTTGCTGCTTTTTCAGAATTTGCCTTATCTATAGGGAGTGCTTTCTAATATCTTGAAACATAAATGAATGCTTGTTGTGGGTTACTGCTTGTGAAGTGAGTTACTCTGCCGAGATGCTGCTTAAGTGAAAGAATATCCTCCTGGTTTAACCCACTCAGATATCCAGACAGATGAAGACAGAGAGGAATGTAACATATGAGCTAGTGTGTCAATAGGGATTTTTTTCCTTTACTAATTCCAGGCATTGCCCTGGATGACTTTATGGAAGATACTAAGTACCTTGAAACGTATCCTTTTATTAATAGACCTCCAGTGTAAACAATCAAGATGTTAAGAAACCTGATATTTTTCATGGAAAATCAGTGCAATGGCTATGTTAGGAATAATCTGCATACTGTGGGAGGACAAGATATATAGAATTGCAATAATCGAGGTAGGACCAAACAATGACCCATATCACTATAAAGTTACGGCCATGTGGGGGGGAAAAAAGGAATTATTCTCCTCGGTCTCAGATGAAAGAAGCAGGAGGAAGCTAATATATAAATTTGTACTGCACAGTCCAGTTCGCTGTCAAGCATAAAACCCAGATTCTGGCCAGAATTTACAAGAGCAAGACGCTCTTCTAAGGAAGAGGGGGGCACTTGAATGTGTCCATAAGAAGGGTCAAAATCAACACTTCCACTCTGTGGGTGCAGTGGGCCTTTGAGTCAGACATCCTGTGAATCTGTATTCTGTTTTTTTTCCACTGGGCAGGTTTTGCATGATTTGACTCTTCATGAAAAGTCACTCCAGATAATTCGTCTTTATTTACCTTAGTTAGAAAAGAGTTTTCTTCACTGTACGAAATCCCAAACAGCCTGCATTTGTTTCATTTATTGCAGACTTTGTCAACACCATCTTTTTTTCCTGATATATGTTTGTTTCCTATTACGAAAGCACATGCTCTTAAATGAGCCAATAGACTAGAATAATAGAACAGAAAAGCCTTGTGCTGGAGGATTCCCAAACATTCACAGACAGCCAACTACAAGCAGTCAAGAGCATAGCAAAGTACCAAACCAGGCATCTAGATATTTTTTTGAGGTCTTAGCTACCTGAGATTATGCTGGAGCAAACAGCTTAACAGAGAATCTGTGAAAGAGGACTCCCTATATTTTAACAGTTCTGCCAAAGCCAGATAATCATGGAAAATAAATGATAATCTACCTATTAATCGCCAACTTGTAGCACCCACAAACCTCCGCTTCCTCCTGAAGTCTCGGTCAAGCATGAAAATATGTTAATTTTGAAAAGGTGACAGGCAAGATTAGATGCCTTATGTGGGAAAAGGTGTTCCTTGTCTCTTGGAGTTGTTGCAGTACTTCTGTAACAAATGGCCATAATTTCATACACACTGCTACACCTGGATTGCACAGATAGACTCTAACTCCTTCTCCTTAAGATGCTGCCGTGACTTCTTACTCATTTGGGATCTGATTCTGCTCCTCGATGCATTTCACACCCTCTTTTCATTACCCTACTATCACACTACCTTTACTTACGTGCTCTTGTCTTGCCCCTCTTGAATCTCTGCATCATTTGGTCCTAACATAGCGTAGAGAGGTTACCCAGAAGGATCCTTAACAGAGGATGTAAATGCCTTTTGGGAACAGTCATCTTTTTACAACAAGAAACACATTCAAAGCAGAATTACAGGTATGGATCTGTGCATACAATCGTGAAAGGAAAAAAAGGGTGGGACCAACAAACCTAAACCATTACGAGGTGGTCAACCACCACCTGTTGAAGCATAAAGGGATTATCCAAGACCAGTATGACGGGGGAGGGGAGCATGCAGACATTGCAACTGAGAGTAGGCTGGACAGGGCTTGGGAATGAGAGGCAGCTCTGTGGGGATAGAAGGGGTTGGGGGACGAATAGGAAGAGAAGGGCTACTCGGGGGAGAAGGCTACACACCCCAGGCAGGGACACCCACAGCGGAAAGACAGCAGTGCGCTGAGGCAGGGAAGAGATGACTATTTGGCAGGGCCACTGAGAAACCAGGTTGCAGGACGGAAGCAGGGGAGCAGCCAGGTAGAGGGGGGAGCAGGTGTTGGTGGGGCCAACACAAACCGTTAGACATGCAAACTGTCAAACCCCAAACAAGCAGACAGAAGGGAGGAAGAAACAATATCAAATGAACTTCCAGTGGGCTGGGGTCGGAGAGTAACCAGTCACACCACCCTACGAAGGAAGGGGCCCCAGTTGTCTCTAAACAGGTGCTCCTGGTCATTCAGGCGGTATTTCAAGCTTGTGTTTACTGCTGTGGTCGCTACACTATCAAGCCAGTCCTCCTGGGTAGGGACAGCTAAGGCAGACCACCAGCAGAGGATGCATAACTTAGCAGCAGTCAGGAGGGAGACCACAAATCGTATCCTCGTGGGAGGTAAGTGCTGGCAGGCCCTGTGTGTCGTGGAGGATCGCCAGTGAAGCCTGGAAGGGAGTGGTATAGCCTAGTGCGTCAAGAGGTGATTAATCCCAGGGTAGAAAGGCGCAAGTGTCTTGCAAGACAAAAGAATGTTGAGAATGTCACAGTTTAGGGGCCTGACCTAGCCAGCAGTCCACTGTAGGTGTCAGCCGTGCCCTGTGGAGCCTAGCCGGTGACCTGTGACAGTCTTGCAAGAGCTTGAAGTAGCAAAACTACATTCTGACTTTCTGGGGCTCCCGACTGTGGGGCTCAAGTAGGAGAGTCCAACGTTTCAGAGAATTTTCAAGGACAAAACATTCCTGCCAGCGAATTTGAAACACGCATTCCAGGTATGTAGATAACAGTTTAGATACCAGCAGTTCGTAAAGTGCAGAGACCATATTTTTGTCTCAGCCCCAGAACATCAGTTATGCGTGGAGCTGCAGGACCCAGCTCGTAACTGCGAGAGAAGATAATGGCAGAGCTGAAGGTAACACCAGAAATGAGAGCACGGTAAAAGTAGTTTGCTACAAGGCTCTTAAAAGACTGAAGGGTATCCCCCCTTGGAAGATGATGGATCTACAAGATTCCCACTCAGTCACTCGGGCCACCACAACGGTAGGTGATTGATCGGAATGAAGCCACAAGGGTGCCTATGGGTAAAAAAACTGTATCTTCAAGAGAGCATCAATCGACCTCCAGACCGCATCAACCGCATGGGGTTACAAAGATCCTGTGATGCCTCGGATGCTGCATAAAGACCGGAGAGGCTGGTGTTAGCAGCATAAAGTCTCCGCTCAAGCATCATAAAGTCTCCACTCAATCTGAACCCACAAAGGAAGTTTGCTATGCGGAAGGAGGTGATACTTGAGACAACTGATGAGCTCTATAGTTGGATCGAAAGTGGGGAAGCATGAGCCCCCCAGAAGATGTGCCTGCATCGAGTTAAGTCAGAGCAATCCTCAGGGCAGAGAGCCCCAGACTTATTTGCGTACCAGGGAGTCAAGCTGCAGGAGAAGGACAGCCGGTATGTGAAATGAGAGCATGCCAAACAAATAATTGAACTGTGGGCCGTCGCCATTTTGACCGTCTGGACCCTGACCCACAGGGACAGGTGGAGGGCCGACCATTTAGCAAAGTCCCATTTTGTTGAATCCAGGAGTGGCCGAAGATTTTCCTGTACCATACTGCAAAAGTACCTGTGTAGAGAGACACACAGGTAGCAGAACCCGTTCAGGAGCAGAACATTCTCTGGCCCTACTGCAGGTAGGGCCAGAGAATGTTCTGCGATATGCGGGGAGGGTTGTCCTAGCTAGGCGCTGCGAGGAATTCTACACAGGCGATGAGGTGGAGAAGGTGGCTTCAGGGAGCAGCAGCTGGAGAGCTCCAGAGACTTTGTGATCTGCAGTAAGGCCAGGCACCAAGATGACCAGGCGGCGGCTTGCCGAATCACACACCGTGGCTGCACCAGCAATGCCTCGCAGTTAGAAGTCAAGGCACCCCAGAAAGCAACCCCGATGGCCGCTTACCAGCCGTCGCGCTGGCAGCACTAGTACCACCTGAAGAGTGGGAGCCAGCTACAGTGAGAGACCAGAAGGGACAACAGGAGCCACAGGATCCAGAGTTAAGCACTGTAGGGACCGCTGCAGGAGCACAGCACTCACAGGTAGGCCAGAATCCAGAGGCCCCCAAGGGAGTCACTCCAGTGCCGAAGAAGGGAGTAGTAGGCTGGAATATGAGGCCCAGGAGCGGCTGCTTGGTGGGGAGAGGACCACCAGCACTGTGCCGATGGTGGAGAGGCAGCTGAATAACACTCTCGGGTGGCGGCTTGCTGGTCACAGGCCACACCACCACCTGGGATGGCGACTCGAAAAATTTTTGATGACGCAACATGGTCCTCAGGTGTGGAGATGCGCAATGCAGCCCATGCCCTTGAAGCTCGTAGGAGTTGCTTGCCAGTCCGAGCAGCCCCCGGGTGTCTCGCGTGGCCGCTGCAAGGCAGAAGGATGGCCGGGATTCTCACTGCATATAAATAGACATGAAAAATCTCCCCTGGCCTGGGGAAAGTGGCGTACTTAGCGGGAGGCTCTGAAGCTTCACGAAGGACCCACCGTCTTAAAGTGTGGAGTGACTCCCCCTTGGAGATTGACATTTGGTTGACAGCTCTGCATTCTCTGCCTCCCATTCAGTTCTAGTCTTTTTCCTGGTCCTTCTTTTCATTTTCCCTGACCCCCACACCCTGTTCTCTGAAATGATATCAAGGTGGCATATAACACATCACAGCCAGTCTCATGTACATCTCTGTGATGCGATGCGATGCGATGCGATGCGATGCGATGCGATTTTAAAGTTATAAGCCCTGCATATGTCTGCTCCATTGTCTAGTTGTATTTTATCCACATCGGGCTCGGTTGTTGGTGAGTGAAATGGAACTAAAGGTGCTTAAGAAAACAAACGTCATATATGCTTTTTTTTTTTGTGGCTTTGGGTGAGCTAATCTTTTTGGGAAATTTGAAGCATGCTTTTTTTTTTGTAATGCCAGTAATCGAAAATATACTTTTTTTTATTTTTTTTAAACTCTTTATTCATGACTGGATCAGGTATTACAATGTGCAGAGCATCTTTAACATACTGTCAGTCTTTTCCGTTTTTCAAAACATAACTTTGGCGCAGTACTTCATACGTCAGTCCCTGCATCACAGTTCGTGAAATTCCAAACATCAAATCCAAGTGTTCCTTTATTACATGACAAATAGAGTACTGAATCGCCCAACAGTGTCCCGTTCCCTCCCAGCTCCCCCCACCCCGTTCCCGTCCTCTGGTCTTTCCTTGTACATCATGTAGAACTTTCATCCAACAGGTATGTGACTGCAGGGATGGACATTACAGGTCATAGGCATGGTCACCAGTGTGTCGAGGCCGGTCGGCTGTACATAGTGCCTCCCCCCATAGCTGGTGTGTAATCAAGCACCCTCCTCCCGGGGCTATTCCAGGTCCCCATCCTCCAGTTCCAACAGCATGCGGTCCCAGTCTTGTGCTACAGGATATTTCCGGTGGCCCCTCTCTTCCTCCCTGCGCAATTCCGCTGCCTCCCCCCATTTCAGCATATCGGATCTCCACACCTCTATGTCCGGGGGTCTAAGGGACTTCCATCTCATAGTGAGGGTCCGGAGTGCTAGCAAGAGGGCTAGGTCCGTAAATTTCAGTTGTGCCTTACAGGCCTTGGGTCTCTTCCTATTACCTATCAGGCAGGGTAATACGCCTCCCGGGACCCGCATACCCGTTATAGTGTGTAGTGTGTTTCGAATTGTCTCCCAGTATGTGCGCAGTCTCGGGCACGCCCACATCATGTGAACAATATCAGCATCATCACCCTGACATCTAGGACAGCAGTGGGGGGTGTTGGGAAAGATCCTGTGTAATCTTTGTGGAGTGAGGTAAGCCCTGTGTAGCACCATGGCTTGTATAAATTTGAATTTAGCATTTCTAGACACTCTCCTGGGGTGCCCAAGGATGATCCTCCAGTCCCCATCTGTAATTTCCTCTCCAGTGTCTGTGCTCCAGGCCTCTCTGAGTGGGGTGAGGGATCCAGCTGCGTGTTCTCGAATTCCCACATAAAGCCATTTCACTAAATGTCCGCCTGACCCCATGTAGTGAAGGAGATGGACCAATTCATGCTGTGATGGTTTAGTGCGTTGTGGAGCCCAAGTGCGCCTTACTTAATGGGAGACCGTGGCGTGTAGGAGATAGAGCCGTTGTGGGGCTCCCGTGGCTTGTGTAAAAGTGGCATGATCCAGCAAGTTGTCGTCCCCAAAGAAGTCTCCCACTCTGTCCACCCCAGCATCTTTCCAGGGTTGTAATCTGCGTCGCGACAGGGGTCCCTGTGGATTCGGTAGGCCCAGTAGGGGGATATTGTCTGCGTAGGGAGGGGTCTCTGCCGTGTATTTAAGCGCGTTCCGCCAGCATTTCAGAGCCACCAGCAATAAAGGGTGGCAGTCCCGCGGAGTCTTGGCCGCAGGCAGCAGAAGGGAATGGAGAGACCCTCGTGCCAGCTCTTGTGGTGTAAAAACAATCTCATGGAGGTTTTTACCTGCCACCCATCTCGTCAACCATTGAAGCTGGCTAGCGTAGTAATAGCCCCGTAGATCAGGCACTCCCAGGCCCCCCTGTCTGGTGGACAGTTGTAGTTTCTTGAGGCCTACCCGTCTCCTACCTGCACCCCAGATCAGGGTGATCAATAACGTGTTCAACATAGTAAAGATGGGTTGTGGTAGGAGGACCGGCAGGTTCACAAAATAATACAAGATTCGGGGAAGCAGGACCATGTTTGATATCGCCACCCGGCCCATAACAGACAGGGTTAGGGACGTCCAGAAGGCCACACTGCTGCGAAGGCCAGTAATTGCTCTCCGCACATTACCCTCAATCTGATCGTCAGGGTTTCGATATACATTAATACCGAGGTACTTAAACGTAGTCGGGGCCACTTGGATCACGTGCTCCCCAAACTGTATGTGGGTGGGTTGCCGCCCTTCGCGGAAAAAGAACCCTAGTGATTTCCCAGGGTTGACCGCCAGGCCTGATATTCTTTCAAACCTCCCAAAGGTATGTGCCAGGAGAGTATGGTCACCTTGTAGGTCACGTAGAAACAGCATTATGTCGTCTGCGTAGCAGAGACCAGGTTATGAGTGTCGCCAACTAGGATGCCCGCCTCCGCTGCCCTAGTCCGAAGTGCAATCGCCAGGGGTTCTAGCGCAAGTACAAATAACAGCGGTGACAGCGGGCAGCCCTGCCGGGTGCCCCTATGTACGTCATAACTGTCCAACGTGTGTCGGCCGGTGCGTGCTCGCGCCGTCGGGTTCGTGTATAGTAGACAAACCCATTTTATCAGGGCATCTGGGAGTCCAAAGCGACGCAGGACTTCAAACATGAATTCCCAAGTCAGGGAGTCAAACGCTTGCCGTAGATCAAGGGTAATGCATCCAACATTTGGTAAGTCCGGGGGGGCAGTGGACATGAGGGCATGTAGACTTCTCGTATTTTGAGATGTGCTCCTCTCCGGGAGGAAGCCACATTGATCCGTGTGGATCAGGTCAGGGAGGTGGGCCTGTAATCTCAATGCGATAGCTTTACTAAGGATTTTATACTCCGAGGGGAGCATAGACAGTGGTCTATAATTACTCACATCCAGTGCATCCCTGCCGGGCTTCGGGATGGAGATGACCAAGGCCTGCATAGTCGAAGCCGGTAGGTGGCCTGTCTCATACGCAGTCTTGTAGATCCTTTTCCAGAATAGGAGCCAGCGTATCACAGTAAGTTTGATAAAACTCTCCTGGAAGTCCGTCCATGCCCGGGGTCTTGCCCCGGTTTAGAGAGTGGATGGCTATTTTGATTTCATGCTGTGTAACGGGCCCGGCTAGTACCGTCTGGATCTCACGGGGAAGGGCCGGGATCGGCAATTCGTCCAGGAAGGCTAACATTGCATCCCGAGTGTCAGTAGGGGGTGGGGCGTACAATCTTTCCAAGTGGGTCTTAAACACATGATTAATCTCTATCTGTGTGTGTACCTGTTTGCCCATGTCATCTCTGACACTCGTGATTATCGGGGTCTCAGGGGTGTCTCTAATCAGACGAGCCAGCAGTGCACCTGACCTGTCCGCCTCCGCCTGTTGCCGCCGCAAGTATTCTCTGTAATCCATTACCCTTAGGGACTCCAAAAGCTCTGCATGCTCAATATTGCACAGTTGGAGATCCCCCCTGCGGGCAGGGTCGGTCCCCACTGCAGTTTCAAGCTCTGCCAGTCTGCCCTCAACCTTGCGGAGTCTGTAATGTACTTCCTGTCTGGCGCCCACTAATCTGCCAATCGCAGCGCCTCTCACCACCGCCTTCATGGCATCCCACACAACCAGGTTCGAGGACGCAGAGTCTCAATTGTCCCTGAAATAGCCCGTTAGTGTGTCTTCCAAGTGAGCACGGAATGGGCCATCCTCGAGTAGGGAGGGGTTGAGTCTCCAGGTGGGCACCGGAGAGGGGATCCTGCCCCAGTCCAGATCTAGCGTTAGCGGCCTATGGTCCGAAAACGTTTTGGCGAGGTAGGCCGAGGACGTACAGTGTGCCATCAAGGACTTGGTGCCAACAAACCTGTCCAGGTGTGTATGCAAGGTATGTAGTGGGGAGTAGAACGAGTACTCTTTGTGTGTCGGGTATAGTGTACGCCACATATCTGTCAGCCCCCACCCTTGGAGCCATGTTCGAAAGGAGTCAGACAGTTTATGAACCCCTGTCCCCTGAAGCGGAGGATGTGACCTGTCCAACCCCGCATCCAGTATCATGTTCCAGTCCCCTCCCAGAATCCAAGGAATGTCTGCCCAGTCTGCTAGGGCCCTACTCACTATTGGGAGGAACCTGTCCTGATCGTGATTCGGGGCGTAAATACTACCCAGGACTACCAGTATCCCATCCAGAGTGCCTTTAACCAAAAGATATCTCCCTTGGTCATCCGTCCTCCTATCTATCTCCACGAAGGGGACACCATAGCGCACCCAGATCGTGCCTCCCCTAGAGAAGCTGCTTCTGTCCCGCAAAACAGTGAAATGTGCCTGTGTTAGTACAGGGTGAATACCTTGTCCAGCGAGTCTGAGTGCATTTGCAGCTGGCATTATTCCAAGGCGGTGTCCAGGATTTCATCCGCCGCTCGGGGCATCACATTCGGGAAGAGCACCAAGCTGTTCTCAGAGTCCGATTGCACCGTGCTGTCCTCCGTATTCACTAGTTCTCGGTTGTCTCTAAAGGAGCCCACCATCGCAATGGCGTCCACCTGACCCTGTTTCTGCACATGAGCCGTAGGTCTCCGTCCCTCCAGTTCCAAGCTGCTCGGACCCGCTCCGCCGTTCGTTGAGCCGCCCCATCTCTGGTTCCATTGGACGTCGAGCCCTGAGTCCGGGTCACTTCTCGCTCAATGTCCATCACTTCCAGCCACTCTTCCGCGTCCGCGGGGCAGTCGAAGAAGTAGGTCTTGTTGTCGTGAACCACTTTAAGTCTCGCCGGAAACAGCAGGGCGTATCGGAGCCTGGCTTTCTGGAGTTTCCTCTTTACCTCGTAGTATGAGGACCTCTGTTTCTGCACCAGATTGGTGTAATCTGGGTAAAGGGAGATGCGTTTGTTTTCATATTCTATGACAGATTTCAGCCGGGCCTGTCTGAGTAACGTGTCCCTGTCCCGGTAATTGAGGATTCGCACGATCAGAGGCCGGGGTTGTCGGCCCGGGCTCGGCTGCCCGGTAGGGATCCTGTGTGCCCTCTCCACACAAAAGTACGGGGACAGTCCTTCCGTAGCGACATGCTCCCGGAACCAGGTCTCCATAAACTCCGCAGCGTGGGGCTCCTCACAGCGTTCCGGCAGGCCAATGACTCTGACGTTATTTCGTCTATTGCGTCCTTCCGCATCTTCCACCCTATCCACAAGGGTCTGTACCTGGTGCTGGAGTCGCTGGATAGAGTCCGTATGTTCAGCCACCGTCTGGGTAAGATCTGTCAGCGCCAGACCCTGGTCCTTGACCCTGTCCGACAGTTTGGAGTGATCCGCCTTAAGGAGAGATAGATTCGAGGTAAGGGTGCCCAGCTGCATCTCCATCGCAGCCCTAGAATCTCTAATTTCTTTAAGAATCAGGTCCAGTTTGTCACCCTGGTGTCCCTCATGTGGTTGAGAGGCCGTAGTCCCCGACTTGGGATCGCCCAGGGCCTCATCAGATAAGGTGTCGGTAGGAGGGCCATCTTTATTGTCGGTCGCCTTCACTCCTCTCCGCCCCATGCTGCTCGTCGTAGGGCAAACTCCCCAGACCCCTGCACCGGGGTCAGAATCAGGATCCCGGTCCCGCTCGTGGGCACCGACCAGTCGCAGCCGTCCGGCCGCAGCACCCTTGTCCGCAGGCGCGAATATGCAGAGGGGGGGGGGAGGACGTCAGGGGCAGCCGCCCAGCACCTCTCGTCCACCTTTAGGTCATCTGCGTCTCAAGTCCCAGCGTCAGCTGGTCTTCGCCCCCGGGGGGACCAGGGAGGGGGGCCCCTGGCTCAGCGCGGCGTTGGTCCCTGTGTCTCCGCGTCTCCCCACTCCAGAACCGGGTTGCCGCGTGTGTTCGTCTGGGCCGGCAGGGCAGTGCAAACCCGGTATTTGATTGTTCTGAATATCGTACTGGCTGGTGAGGTCCACAGAGAAAGGTGAGTTAGTGAATTAGTCACCGATGTGCGACTAGTGTGCCTCAACTTTGCGATCGCCCTCACTTAAAATCAATCCAGTGCGTCACCATGCGCAGTTGATTCTGCCTTCTTCCCGAATTCCCCACTGCAGTATTAGTCAAATGGCATTTTTCCGAATTTACACTGCCTGCAGGGTGGCGTTTCATCCATTCCCTGCACTTTGCCCCCAGCGCCCGCTGCTGTGCAAGACGAGTTGGGTTCGTCTGTGGGGGTAGATCCCTCTCTGACCCAGTCTCGTGTCTGACCAAATGTCTTCAAAAGTAGTAGGAGTTAGGCCAGGACACGTCCGAAGTCGCGCTTTGAGCAGGAGTTCACTCGGTCAGAGAAGAAACCCGGAACTCTCCAGGGAAGGCTCCTCCGCGCCCAGCAGCCCCTCCCGGCCCAGCCTCCGTAATCGCTGCCAAGGGGGGGCCTCCAGAAGTCAGGGGGTTGCAGGGTGTCCGTCAGGCGGGGGCCCGCCGAGGGTGCGTGGTCGGCTGCTCAGTCCCGCTGATCGCAGGTTCGCCCTCCGTACCTCAGTGTCCAGGGATGTCCTCAGCAAGGCGGCAGAAGGTGGCACCTCGACCCGGGTGCAGCTCGCACTCGAGTCCCCGGCTTGCCACGCAGGCCCAGGCCTCAGCTCGCCCCGGCGGTGTATCAGGTGCAGGTAGCGTCTAGAGCCTCAGAAATGCAGGCGAGTCCAGCCGGGTCTCCAGAGGACAGGATCCGACCGTCGGTGACTCAGGGCGGCCCCCAGAGACGGCAAGCAGGATTCGTCTTCTCCCGGCGGCACCGGAGCTCTAGCAGACTCCGTCCGCCATGTTGGCTAGCTAGCCACGCTCCCCATCGAAAATATACTTCTGTCAAAATGTTGTAAAGATTTCTAACTTCAACATTAAAGCAAAATACTTAAGGATCCTTTTCTCCGGATGTGAGTGACTTGGAAAATGGCAGCATATGAACACCTAACGTCTTGGATTGTTTGAAGAGCCATTGGAGTCTGCCTCAGGTTTTTTGGAATCGGGTGTTCACAAAAAAACCTGAGGGAATTTACAGACAAGCATTTGCAATGCAATAGTTCTCGCATTTACGCATGTTTGAGCTATTGGCATTGTAGTTGACAATGCCTTTTTGTTGTGGTTTTTGAAACCTAAATAAAAAGGCGTTGTCATTTACAATGCCAATAGCTTAAACCTGCATAAGTGCAAGACCTATTGCATTGCAAATGCTTGTTTAAATGCATTACTCATATTTTAATGTCCAAGCCGGTACGAAAATGAAGAAAATTACCCACAGCTGGTATTTTTCTACCCTGATCAAAATGTAGTTTTAACAATGAATGCAAGGTGAAAGCAGTATACAATCCATGCATTTCCGAGTGCTGTGCTTCCTTATAGGGAGTATTTGAAGCGCCTGTGATTAGCAGGACCATTGGAGCCTCGTGGCACTCGATCACCCTTCCCTCACCCTTTGACTAGTCTGTCCCCCAGGCAGCTAAGACCCGTGCTGGCCTAAAGCCCCCACCATGTTTGCAGCTCCTCATTTGAAGCGGCGCACGTGCTCTGCAGTAGCAATCCTTTCATCATTTCCCAAGCCATAGAAGACAAATGGTGTCCGCAAAGCCCCGCCTCCATCTGCAGATAGGGACCAATCACAGCCAGGAAGCGGGGTGACTGGCAGACAGTTTCTTCAACGCTTCTAATCAACAAGCATTTACAATACTTAAAAAAAAAATAATTAAAGAGTGCGGTGTCCCTCAAGCGGGCGCCCCACTCTCTATTAAAGTTACAAAAAATATATATAATTATAAAACCGAGTGCTGTGTCCCTGAAGTGGGGCCAGCGCTCAGTATTAAAGTTTTTTAAAAAACTAAAAAAAAGGAGCACGGTATCCCTAAAGCGGGCGCCACGCTCAGCATACAAATACAGCAAAAAAAAGCAGCCGCCATTGTCCCCATCATTGTCAATAACAAAAATAGTGCTTACCCACTAGATAAAGCAGCCCGTGTAAAGAGCCAAGTAAAAGGTCCAGTCCTTATGGAAGGTAACAAATGGAGACAAGGTGGTACCGAGGAGAGACTAACAAGCCTCCTAATGAATTGAAAACCAGTGTTTACGGAGGGCAATGACCTAAGCCAAATAAAAATATGGGTGGAGAGTGGGCGGGCCTTCCACCGCATACGAGATTACAGCATGCTTTGACCTAAAAACTATAGTTACTACGCTCGGTGATAGAGCTCCAATAGACCAAGATAGGAGGAGATGGAATTTACTGACCTTTTATTTAATGCTGGTTAAATTACAGTCAACTCCAGTATCCATGTGCACCCCGTGGACTCTTCCCAGTTACTTCCCTAGATCCATTACTTGGTGTGCTCAATTCTCATTTAGTATTTTGGTTTAGGTGATGTGGAAAGTTCATGTAGATAAAAATGGTATATTTCAATTACCTTTTGTTCTTTGAAAGCATGAGTCTTCCTTTTTATTGCTTTATCAGTGTTTCGAATCCAACTGCTTAATTAATTTTTGTTCATTTTCTATTTATAGTATATCCTTGTTCTTGAACAGCTGTTTTGTATGGTGTATTGAGTTCATGTAGCGTGCTTACAAATATAATGCAAGCCTTTGCAAAGCTTTGCTCATGATTGTGCAGTTGTGTGCCTGTGTTTTGTGTGTGTGTGCTTGTACACGTGTCAGCAATTTCCTGGATCGATTTTGTTTGCTGAGAAAATTAAATGTATGCATTTGTTTCCTTTTACAGATCATTGTTATGGCTTGTCGTGAATTTGAAATGGGAAGGGTATGTCATGAAAATGAGCAAATATTTTTCAAAACGTATACATTTTGAAGGATGATTCTGTTTTTGGATTTGGATTGAATTCAGAATTTTTAGAAATGTTTAGAAAAGCTACCAACAACTTTCCAGTGCTGGAACAACTAATTGGGGTGTCCATTCGCAGTAAACACTGTTTCACATAAATAATTAGTGTTCTGCATCGATGTCTCTTATCTGTGCTGCAGGGGCATGGTCGTCAGGCACCAGGCTCAATTTGTGCTAAGAAAGGAAGTGAATTATGTAAAGTCATTGGTTTGATCACTTTTAGTCTGCAAGCACTTGAATTCAGTGCTGCACATCTGTTAAATGCAATTATTTTCGACTGAATTTTCACGAAATCAGACCAAAAAATAATTTAATATCCATCCGTTAGCCGTGTCCAGTGACATAATGAGCAAGTTTGTATTCTGTGCAACTTAAAGATAACCGATATTTCGAATTAAATGCAATGAAGTATGATACTTGAGTTGGTTTTCTGATTGGTAGATTTTCTTTGACACAAATATCAAATTAGAGCCCAACATACAATACAATTTGGTAACACTTGCGGTAGGCTTGTTTCTTTTAAGGCTTCAAGTGTTAGTGTGTGGGGTTGCCATCCACTTGCTTTGGGTCAACTTTGGTGATCAGAGACAGAAATAGGCAAAGGGCAACTTTTTATTGGTTTTAAGGGCTATTTCTGAATTTGGAAACTTGAAACTAGATAACCAACTGATCGTATTTACTAAAGGGCATACCCTATAATATCACGCTCCACAGAGACTATGATTTTTACTGTTATTTGCAAAGTTTAGTAACGTACTTTCAACATTTAGTATTCCTTGGTTTGCTAGCAATTATGGAAATGAAAATACGCTATTAGTTGCTTAATTAGCTAATGTATAACAATAGAAGCAATTGTGACAAGTAACAAAGACCCCTTTTTGCAAAATGTTTAGAAAGTGTGTTTTTTTATTTTATAAATAAAATTCTAACTCTAATGATTTTGCTGTTCCAGAAAAAATGTGAGCGCTACTGTCCACCATACAGGGAGGAACCTTTAACTTTTGGACCATTTAAGATCTCGTGTGTAAGTATTTAAGCTCTCACTTATTTTTCTTGTGACTGGATGTCGTGAGAGTCTGGAATTTAGCTGCTAAAATTATACATTACTACACAGACATGATCTGCTCCTGTGTTTCTACTGCAGTCTTTCATTTGTGCTTAAATATCGTTAAGTAGCTGGAAAGGTGTTTTCATGTAGCTGTGATTTTTTTCAGTGGTTTAAATTGTGTTGTAACACTTGGATCCAAGCCAAAACGTTGTTCTCACCCCTCAATGTCAAACTTGGCTGCCACTCCAGACGATACTAATATTGTATAGATAGCCAAATGCAACTTGGTAAATGAGACCCATCTCTTGCTGCCATTATTATACGGAAAGCACTTCAGAATGTCCTTGGAATTTGCTTGCATGCTTCATAAACTAGCATTGAAGTTGGGACACGATGAAGATGTACATGGCATTCTGCTCTTATTTTTTGGGCGAAACGGCTGCTCAAGGTTAATCCTGTATTGCGTAAGTATGCTTTGTTTTTGAGGATGTGACCTATCAATGTGCCATTATTTTGTGTTCTTATGTGACTGACCAGGCTATTGAAGAAGCAAGCTGGCATCCACATGAGCATTTTCTTGCAGAACTGAAAGCAGATTTGAGGATCTATGTGGAAAATGAGCGCTCACCATATTCTAAGCTTGAGAAACTCGTAGGACCATTAAAAAAAGTGATGTTTGTGGTTAATAAAGTCAAATTGAAGAAAAGTGTAATAGCAGACTTTGGATAGATGTCCCTGATATTTTGCCCCAAAAGATAACCTATTCAGTTGTGCGCCATCTCTCAATACTGGCCACAGGATCTAAAGATGCATCTTCATCAAAAGCATTAATTTTCAGTTACTTGCTATTTTGACATATTTGTACCATATCAACCTAGTTAAAAGACCTATATTTCTATGTATATTTTTTCAGTTTTATTGCCTTTTACTTTTAAACACAACAGCAAATTCGTAGTTTAGCTTCGTTATACATCCATCTTAGTACAAAAACATTGATAGATGAATGTGGTTTTTGTTATTAATCACAGAGCCCTCTATTGCATTAAGTGATGACAGCTGCTTTCTTTGTAATTATTTTTCAGATGTAAATTTAATTTGTTTTACTATTCTTTTTCATGTAGGAGACTGAAGACGCTAGACCAGACTATTTCATTCGAACATTATGTGTTGAATTTCAGAATGTAAGTGTTGAGCATGCATCCCTTTTATGGCTAGCACAGCTCTGGCTTGATGTCTAAGCTAGTACACTGTTGTTAATCCCATGGTGCATATTCTATTGCATTTTTGCTTTGCCTTATGCAACTAGGTCAAAGTGTACAATGAAATGCAATAAGACTCTAGTAAATCAACCTATTCACTCACACCTATGCATATTTGGGGATTTAAATATTGTTCATTTAAAAAGGTGAACACTTTCAGATGAGGTTATTCTATTTTAGCTATTGTTAAAGCAATGCTTGAACTACCTAATCTGTTAGTATCTCCCCATCTGTTAAAAAGGAATCTGGAAATCCTATAATTTAAATCGGCCAGCAAAGGGAACCCCCCTCCCCGCGCTCCAATTATAGCCCTATAGTGCTTACAGCTCGATCTGGTTCATAAAGTTATTTGGTGGAGCCATCTACTATATGGTCTACAATGGCCAACAAGTTACTCTTTTTATTTTCGTTAGCAAAGAAGGTAAAGTGTCTTCTCTCAAAATATTTTAGTTATACAGATTATCTTTGAACACTGTATTACACCTATTAGTTAGTTATCCCTTTTGTTCATGTGATGCCTTATTTTACCAGTTAATTATGGTTGGCATAATGCAAGGAGCTGAAAGGAGGTTAGGAGATATAAATAGTTCCTGTTTGAGGATCTGAGTATGTCACTGATGGCCCTACACCTTTTTTCTCGACAGCATACTAATGTGTAGAATGTGGCTGGTTGAAAAAAGAGGAGACCATTCTTAGAAGTCTTTCTCAGAATTAGAGACTTTCTTTACATCCACTTTAGGTTAGTTCTTAAGTTGTTAACTCTGCATTCCCTGTTTAAACCCACGCTGGACCTTACAGTGTAGTATGAGACCTTGGATCCTAGACAGATGTCTCTGACCCTGTGTCTGCTTCTGTAGGGTTATATTTTTAGGTCTTGCCTAGCGACGCAGCGCATGCTCTGCTCGCATGCGAGATCTTTTGTTGTCGCTTTTCTTTTGGAAGTGGAGTTGGTGACCGCCCTGTCTCCCTTAGGCCCCGTCCACTTGGACAATCTGACGTCAACTGCTTTCATTTACCAGCTTGTGAATTTGTGAATGGACAGCATTCTATTTTTACACATTCCCTAGGCTCTCGTTTAATTACATTAAGCACCTGGACCGAACTAACAAACCCATGCTAAGGCAACAGGACAGAAATGACGGGCAGTCACAGCGCACGTTACCTTGTTCATCCCATTGCCCATGGTGCCTGCCGCAAGAGGGGGAGGCGGCGGCACAGAACAGCAAACCGCAAACAACTGCCACTGTCTGTGATAAGGTGCTGTGTGCGGACACAGTAATTAAGTGTGACCTGGCGCCTTTCCTTCCACGCGTGTCCGCAGGACCTCCATCCACGATACCAATAGGGTTTTCCACTGAGGCAAACACAGAGCTGCACTAACTGTGACATGCAGCTGAACTAGTTGAGGGCTGCCCGGAACCGCCTTCTCGACCTCATCATCTTCCCCATGCCTCCTATCGCACGCAGGGGTAAAGCCAGGCCGTTACTGCGTCGTTAATGGGTCTTGTAGTTTACCCACCTTCAGAAATCCGTAGAGAGGCAAGTCTCACAACTACAGTCCCCGGCATGCACCAGAGCAGCATGTGTCTCACCAAAATAAAGCGGTGCTCATGGAAGTAGCGCCTTCCCCTCCCACAGCACATTCCTGGCACAGTGAGTAATAAGGGGCAGCTCGTGCTCTTTTGCTTCTAAGACAAGACACGTAGATGGCACTCTGCTGCCCTTTCGCCTCGTGTGAGGGAAAGCTAAGCTTAGGCAAGTGGCACACTGCACTGGACACCAGCAAAGAATCTTTTGTAAGCATTTTTATTGACTAGTGCTTTTCTGGCCTGTGGTCAGGCTGCCGGGTAAGGGTTTTTCACCCCGTTTGGCTGAACTCTTTGGTTAGCTTATGGTCAGGTTTGATGTTTTTGCAGTCAAGGCACAGCGCTTTTTTAAATTAATAAAGCTTGTTGCCAGTTCCGTTTTATCATCTTGACGAATTCGGGGCTGGTTGCCCTTCCCAGTTTGTTGACCTTGAAGGCACGTGTGTTTGTGCAGGCCGTTATCAAGCCAAAGCAGAGTCTGCGCTTTCTTTAAAATAGCTGATCACAGTTGTCAAGTGTCTGCAGACGCCCCAAGTCTCACTACCTTGCCAATTCACCCTCTATCATGCACGCACACTCATATGCATTCATTGCTCCCTTCTTTAGCTTCCTCTATCCTCCTTTCTTATCTCCTGTTATTTCTATATCCTTTTCTCTCCCATTTCATAGTTTTCATATCCTCTCTCCCTCTCCTTTCTCGTAGATCTTTCCTTCCTTCTATACTTCACTTGCTCATAGACGCGTATGTTTCTTTCTTTCTACTCCCTTTTTCATTGCCTTATTTCTCGTATTTCTTTATTTAGCGCTCCCTCTTCCTATTGTTTCGTCCACTTAATTTTGCTTTCACTTTCTTTCACTCGCTCTCTCCCCTCTCATGCATTCAATTTCCTGTTTTGTTTTCACTTTTGGTCGCATACATACACACAAACATGCACGCGGGTACACACACTTTTATTTGCTTTCTCGTATGTTGTGCACAAATCGTGCAGACACTCTAACATACCCACATACAAACACTTGCAACAAAATCTTTGGTAAAAAAAACACACACAAGTATATAATCTGGATAAAACGTAATTTTTGTAATCATAGTTTTTATTCACTTATTTTATCCAACTACCAGACATGAATGAATACATACATTTATGGTATAAGACATACGAAAATCTTGAGCACAATTATAAATACCTTGCTGTATTTTTTTTTCATTTTTATTTTATTCATATAATATAAATACAATAAATGCATTTATTCAATTACCCGGCATGCTTTTGTTCATTTGCCTTTTTGCCAACCAAGCACAATATATATGTAAATAAACAACCATAGGTTCTATATAAACAAATATTAATTTTGTAATATTACATGTTCACATAAACTCACAAAACACAGGAGTCAGAGCTCTCTGCCACCCCAGTTTCCGAGCAAAAAGAACACTAGCGCCTAGACTTGAACTGGGCGTGCCTCTCAGCTGCTGCTTGTAGACATGAATTTAAGAATACTCTCCGCCACATACCGGTGAGAGTAGATGAAGAGATGGGCGGGGCCATGTGCTGCGAGCCCAGCCCACTTTACATGCACTGAAGTTATCCCCATTAATGGTATCAATTCACCCAAGTGCCAGGAGTAGTGTGGGAATAAAGCACTTGCAAGGAGTAGCTAAAGGCATGTCTGGGGTAATCCCCCCCACAAATCATATTCCCGACTAAGCCTTGCACTCAGGCGCTAGCACCAGGGAAGATGCCTGTGCTAGGAACACTTTCCTCACTGTGAGCAGCTCCTCCTTCCATTCTTTGAAAATTACCAATGGTGCCCTGGAAACATTTGTTGTAACTGACTTGCAATGCACACAAGCTGCACAATCTTTCACTAGAGCATAATGTGCACCTCCAGTCACGACCTCATAAGCAGTGAACGGTAAAATCTCACCAAAATCGCAGGGTATTAGCAGCGCTCTTTCATTTAATGGGCGGAAAGAATCTGAAAAACGAGACCTCAGGAGGAAGGGGACTTCAGGTTGGGCATGGACAAGGAAACGTGTCATTATTGTGACACGGTCGTCCTGCCTCAGGCTGTAACAAGCATTTACAATGCAATAGGTCTGGCATTTGCGAGAGTTTGAGCTATTGACATTGTAAATGACAATGCCTTTTATTTATGCGTTTGAAAACCTGCAAGCTGTGCGTAAACAAGTACTTGGTACTTACAGTCCTTGCTTATGAGCAGCAAGGCTGTCAGTCTCTTTTACTGCCAGCCTTGCTTCTCGTAAGCAAGGACTATACGTACAAAGTGCGTGTTTATGCACCGCTTGCAGGTTTTCAAAACAAACTAATAAAAGGCATGTCATTTACAATGCCAATAGCTCCAACTCTTGCAAATGCGAGACCTATTGCATTGCAAATGCTTGTTTATAGTTTGTATTAATTTCCAGACAGTAAGTCTGGGCAATTTTCAGCACGGTGTAACTTGCATCACCTTTAGACTAGTTAGACACTCAAACTTGAGTCCTCAAGTGCCGTTACTCTATGGTTAGATCAGGGGCTCTATATTTATGTTGTCATCTGAAAACACCCCAGATTTGTATCGGAACTGATAGCACTGAACTTGACCCAAGGTGTACAGCCTTTAAACGTCCCATCTGCAACTGAGCCCATCTGTAACCCGTGTGGGCTATTCTTTTTCATTCATGCGTCCAGTTCTATAGATATTTGCACACATTCCTGGTGAAACTCTTTCTGTATTTGAATAGACTGTTTCATCCATGACAGAACAGATGTGTGGGACCCTGTGGCTTTTAATGTTTTGGCTGTCTTAGGCGTAATGCAGGATGTTAGAAAGCCATGACGTTTTTAAACTACCAGCATCCTGGCAAAATCGGCTTTCACCTCCGATTTGTAGACTTTAAGTGACTCTTTGTCACTGTTGGGAAGATGAAACAATTGAAGGGTGCACTGCATATTGCTTTGTGAGCATGCATAGAGCTCCATAGAAGTGTGCATGCAGTCTCATGAGTTTATTTGGGACTTGCTTAGTCAGAGCCTGGTGGCAAATATTTCAACTCTTTGCGAATGGCGTGGATTGTAATGTGAGATTTGTGAAGGCTGTTACCTGATTGGTTCATGTTAAGGGGCTCTTTGACGTGACTTAATGATTTGACTTTTTTTAAAATACTTATTCCGTCAAGGGGCTGTTTAAAGTTTTAGGTGTTCAGTCTTTCAAGCTGGTAATTATTCTTTGAGAAAAGGAATGCTTTACATTTTAGTAAAACTCAACATTTTCTTTTGGTGCTGTTGTTTTTGTGTGCAAATGCCAAGATTCTTATACATGATGTAGGATTTTCATTATTCATCGCTGCCTCCCATTTAGTACCATGTGCTCTGCTAATGTCTCTTGTTTTGTCAGAGACAAGTTTGGTGTTTCATAAACTATAGCTGCTCTAGCATTGTCTCTCCTTTAAAATAATGTCCTTAACCATTGTTGTTTCTCAGGAGTATCTGAATTAATTATGTGTACTTCATTCTGTTCCTTCGGGCCCATGGCCTTCCTTTCTGTTGGGGCTATATGGCCTCCCAATGTGCTTGTCAGGCTCAGTGTCCTGTGCTCTATTGGCTGGGTCTGTGACTTGCAATGCTGGAGGCTCTGTGGCCTCCTGCTCTGCTGGTGGACTGTGTGGACTGTGTGTGTGACACAGATAAATCAAAGAAGGCGAGGTAGGTAGGGGCCATGGAAAATACCCGCTGAGGGACTTGGCCTCTCAAGTGACAAGGACGACCAGAGAGTGCTTGGAGATAGACACACGGAGTAGATCAGACGTCGAGATTCTCTAAGGGGACGGCGATCGCACCTGCGACGAATCGCGAAGCGATGTCGCAGCGAGACCTATAGTCGGCGAGTCTGCTTTCAAGGAGACAGGAGATGGTCACGCGCAGCATGCCGGAAACGGATCAGGTCACGCGCACGTTCACCATCTCCTGTCTCCCTTGAAAGCCTCAGGGAGTCATGCGGTTAGTTTCACTTTCCCACCCCTCTCTGCTTTCGGCTCAATGCTCACCACGCGAGCTTCAAGCGCGGCATGCTTTCCATGTACAGCATGCTCCAGCCTACGTACAGTATGCTTCACCCCACTTACCGGCACTTTGCGCTGCTCCTCGTTTTTTGTAGCTTTGGCGGCCCCGTCCCATAGCCTCACAAGCTGCGCAGCACTCCTCAAGCACAGCAGGCGAAGACCGCAGGCGCCGCCACTGGCACGAGCCGCAGAGAACGCCATCGTGCACGCTCACGGTGTCACGCTCCTGCCCTCCCGCGCCTCTTCAGTCTTAATTCTTCTACAAAGGCTGTTCTGCGCTCCAGGCCGACTTGTGCCCCAGTCCCGCCCAGACTGTGTGCCTCAACCCCAGCCCGAGAACCCTCACTGCGACGTCCACGCACGTGACACCGCACCGGACCCTCAAGAGGTATCTTGCAAATTCAGTAGCGTCCAGCTCTGTGGGCGCATGTAGAAATACTTTGGTGATTAACTGGGATTGGAGCAGACCTTGTTGGGTGTTTGATATCAAACCACACGCACACACATACAAACACACACGCATTTGTTGTGGCATATTGTGCATCCAGAATGAATAAGTAGAACATTTATTTTATTGTATTAATTTTGATAGTTGTATCAAAAATATTAAATCGTAGCTGCAGAATTTCTCTGTGCCTTGGGTGGTTGTTGTACTAAAGAAAGTTTATTAATTGTTCTCCTGCCATTGATAAATCAATATGCTTCTGTTCATCTCCATCAGGATTCCCGTAGAATTCACCAATTCCACTATGTTAACTGGCCAGACCACGATGTGCCGTCCTCATTTGATTCTATATTGGACATGATTGGTTTAATGAGAGATTACCAATCCCATGAAGACGTACCTATTTGCATACATTGCAGGTACACATAAAACGTTTCAAATTCGTTTTTTAAATTTTCAAACCAGTGTATGAATTGTGTTTTTTGTTTGGAAATTACTTTGTGGTATTTTCTCCTTTGTGTAAAAAAATAAGTCTGACTTTTTTGTGAAATGGATAATGCTATGCAATTTGTTAGTACCCTGAGTACAGACAGACACACACACACATGTTGTTTAATGCGAATGGGTTTGGGAACATATTTGTGAGCAGTGTATTCATGTATGTTATTAACATAACACATGTATTTGTAAAGCGCACGTTCACCTGAAGGCATCTTGGCGCTGAATAACAGATGTTTATTGTTACCCAACTCAATGGTACTCATTTTATCGACCTCAGATGGATGAAAGGCTGAGTGGACCTGCCAGGATTTGAACCTGTGACCATGATGTCGAACACAGGCCCCTGCAGTGGACGCATTAGTCCTCTGAGCCACCAGATCCGGCTTTTGTCTTGGTATGAGGAACATTTTGGTTTTAGTCTGGTGTTAAATCCAAATAGTCTTAGTTAAGCTTCCAGTTTTTAGTCCGTCTATTTAACAAGCTATTGTCGTTACCCTGGTTAGATACTGAGGCGCTCATCAGCTTCAGCCGTCTAGTATTAATACTACAGCTCTTGGTGATTTATAACAACATAAGTAGAGTGGAACCTGGTGATTTGATCTGCTGTTCTGCCCGGGAGGTCGTTTTTAGGTCTCGCCTAGCGTTGCTGCGCACATGCACAGCTCGCTCGGCGAGATTTATTGCAGATGAGTACTTTGCGAAAAGGACTTGAAGCCCCGCCCCTTATTCACATTGGCTTGTGTCACCGTTTATGCTAAACGGTGGGCTGCAATTGGAAATAAGGTTTCTAGGGTGCCTCCTTTTGGCTTTTTGGTCCGGACTGGATAGCCAGCTTCTCGGCTGTCGTGAAGACTTTTCTTATCTGCTTGTTTATTTAACAAGGAGATGAGAAAAATGTTCACAACATCCGTGAAGCACACAAGCCAATGCTCTTACATTCGGCACGCATGCCCTCTTTCACTTTCAAAGCGCAGCGGGACAATGCGGCCGTTTGTTTATGTCTCGTTATTATTGTGAAGGGAAGGTACCTGGGATGATGTTTTTTTGCACAATAGGCAGCAGCAGTTCCCTTCTATTTTTATGTTTGTGTATTTAACTGAACTGTGGTGATAAACGAAGCTTTAAAAACGTGCAGCATTTCTTCCACCAGGCAGTAAATTGAGCGTTCTGCTACACTTTCTTATATTCTGCTGAGCGCATGCATACTCTGATCTGACTGTCACATGACAGGAGAGAACGGTAACTCGTCCAAATGAGTTTGTTCTGCGCATAAGCATTTCGAAAAAAGGTGCCTATCCTGTCAGTGTGAGGCGGAAGTGACTCAATCAGCTCGGTGTTTGTCATCCTTGCTGTTTGATGGTCTCCTGAAACAGCCATGGATACCTCCGCGGAAGAGAAAGAGGTGTTAGGGCTCTTAGCCGAAGCAGTTGCAAAGCTGAGTTCATCTAAGTCCTTCTTCAGTGGCCTTTTCCGGTGAGGATCTTGTGATTCTAAGGGGAACGTTAGGGACTTGGGAGGAGGGCCGAAAGGGTGGCATAGTGCATGTACTGCAGACAGGACATGCTTTGGTGCCTTCTTTACCACCCCGCCCTCCCTCCCGTTGTCCGTGGCTTCTTTACCACCCCCCCCTCCCTCCTGTTGTCCTTTGAGGCGTTTTAAATGCCTAAAAAATATGTACTCGGTGTGTGTTGTGTTTGCTCTGGCGAAATAATCTTTTGACCTTTTAAGAAATACACGACTCAAAGGAATTTATGTTTCCACTTATTTATTAACAGTTCATACTTTCTATTATCTACCGCCTCAGATGAAAATCTGCAGGCCTCCGGCTGTGAGAAAAGTGGTGTGTTGGGGGTTTCGGTCAATTAACAGTTTATGGTGGCCTCCGCACCTCGTATGGTGGCCTCTGCACACAAGGCTCTTCACAAGCACACTCTCCCTACCATACCAGGACTTGTTCGTTCCATTGGTGACCCCCACTGTCACTTCAATGCGTTGACTTCTCTCACAGCTGGGGGCCCCCAACACAACGTTCTACTTGCTTATGATGGTAGCACTGCCCTGCAGCAGGGTAATGCAAAATGATGTGCCCCCACCCCGTAAAATGTAATGAGTCCCCTCCGCCCCCCCCCACCCCCCCCCACCCCCCTCCCCCCTCCACAAGTCTCCGAGATCTCATAGATATGCACTGGCGACCCTAGACTGATTGGGGCACTCTGAAGCGTTGCCCCTCCCCACCTACTACACTGCAAGGGTTGGCAGTATGCCCGGCTGCTAGCTACCACCTTCGCAACTCTACCATTAAGCACCGTAGGCCCGCTGTGACGTAGGAGCTTGTCCCACTGTGGTGTGCAGGGTACGCAGTTACTGTGGGGTGGGAATGCTGTCTCACAGGCCAAAGCTCCCGTGCATCGGCGAGGTGGCCTGTGGACACAAAGGGCACTGTCTGGGACAGAAGATGCTCCCGTATACCTTGCAGTAACATCAGTCATATCCGCATCACTTACTGGGTTCGAAAAAATTTCGGCCACTGAAAAATCGTTTAGATCGCATTCCAGTCCACTGTTTTCTGTTTTTTTTTTTCCACTGTGCACTCCAGATGGAGAAACTAGATGTAAATCAATCTTGGACCTGCTCCAGTATGAACAGTCAAACTACCAGGTTACGGCTCCCCTGACGGGCAACATAGGCGTACCCAGACAGACTCTAGAAAGGCCATTTACGCAGTTACTGTCTGCAATGGCACAAAACAAAAAGCTTCTAGTTTTCTTTTTGTCTAAGTTTGATTAAACTACTTATCTCTTGGGCGAGGACTAATTTATCAGCGGAGAGCTAGTCCAAGGTGGCTTGCAAAAGGTCCCTTCATTAGCCATGCAGGCACCTGGGGTGGAGTGGCAATCCATAAATGTCAAATCCAACTCACACCAAGGAATTTGCCTTACGAATCGTGTCCTCTCCACTGTGGCTCACCACGCATTTCTGAGATTTTATGCCATGTTATTTAAGCATGTCCATAACAAGGTATATGCACGAAAGGGTCTGATTACTTGCCATCTATAATTTCTTTAAAGTTTCTGTTGATATCACACTGCAACAAAAAGTACGTTAAATGTAAGTGGCCAATGGGAACCTCCGATGCCCTCAATCAGGTTTCTAATTCGAATTACAAAGAGTCAAGCCGGTGCCACTTAAAAATGTACTACCGGTCAAAGCCACTTCAGTCCACTTAAAACACTCTACTAACTGCTCACCTGGATCACATTGGCCTTCTGCCTCGAATGGGGCACATGACTGCTTGGAGACCGGAGTGGAGAGGGCTGCAGAAAACAGAGGTGTCAAGAGAAGCCTCCGATTTAACTGTGGTGCGCAGGAGATTTTGAGCTATTCGCATTGTAAACGACAATGCCTTTTTTATTTTTTGTTTTTTCAAACGTAAATAAAAGGCATTTTGTCTGAGCGCTGCAATGAGGGTTGCAGTACAGACAGGGCGGTTGGGTGGAAGACTGGATTGGTGTAAACCACCATGAAAAGAGCAGGCTGCAAGTTGTAAAACAATTTGACAGCTGGCACAGAGGACGTTTGGCTGTGCGAGAGAAAACTGGAAGTTTTAAGAACTGGTGGAAAGAAACTGGAACTTCTGGAATTGTCACATTGTGACAACGAGGCACATACAGTTGGTGGGGATACAGATTGTTCTGGAAGATGCCGAGTCTACAGCTTATATGCTGACAGTGGACGTGCATATACATTATACAAACTTAAATGCAGCCTTGGTCTGCATGTCTATACTGCACATTTAGTCTCTGCATTGGCAATACCTTGACTCCTACCTGCTACTCTCTCTCTATGACTAGCTGGGATTAGCTGTCAACATCTTGGAAAAAAAATAATTATCCAATTTACATGAGTTTGTTACTTGCATTGGAAATTCATTATATTTATGTTGTTAAAAGACATTACCATTACCATTTACAATGCCAATAGCTCACACTCGTGTAAATGCAATGCTATAGGTTTCGCAGTTACAAAACTTTTAGCTATTGGCATTTTAAATATCTGAAAGAGACACGTTCGGGATAGATTCCTTACCTTAGAATATCCCCAGGCGTCAGACTGGATCCGTAAAGTTTTTCGTCAGCAGTAGGTGGCGTTGTGCGGCTTCGCATCCGTCGCTGGCGTCGTATGCCCTGAGATGACGTCAGAGACTACTTAGGTGTCACCCATGCGCGCTGACGTCCGTTCTTTCTTTTTCCGCACCAGCAAGCGCAGATCAGGTTAGAGCACGTACCCTAGTCATTTTTTGACTAACTTTTTTGAAACTTTTGTCTCTACTTCTTTTGAGTTTTTGACTCCTGGTGCCCAGTAGGGAAGCCTGGGTTTAAATTCTGCAGGGCCTGACGCTGTACGATGTTGGTGGCCGACCCCCATGGCGTCTATCTCTACTGTCTGGAGTGCGATCATGACTCCCGGTCATTTTACGACTGTCTGGCCATGGCTCCAAAGGCTTTGCAGGAGCCGTCCCGAAAGCTAATCGAGACCCAGCAGTCGTCTCCGCGCTGTTCAAGGTCCAGGAGTCGCTTGAGGGACCGACCGCGGATCCACCATCATCGCCCCTCGGGGGTCAAAGTCTTCACTCTCGGAATCAGGAAAGAGACGTCACAAGAAAAGTTCCCCCGTCGGTCTCCGGATGCGGACAAGGGGGCAAGGGGTCCTTCCCCCACGGCTCCGTTGGAGCCTGAGAGTCCCGCGGCCTACCCGACCTATCCGGGTCTGTCGGCGACTCCGGCCCAGGTGCAAGAGTTCCTTGCCGCCATGGACCGCCTTTTTAGGCCTAGGGCTTCCACCGGCGCCACTTTGGGCCCCGCGGTCCCTATTGAGGGCCCTTGCTTGCCACCAGCTCTGTTGCCGCATGGTCCTCTGCCGGCGGCTCCGGTCCTGGTGCCCCCTGCGGCCCGTTGACGGTGCTGCAATGGGTTCCGTTCATCCCACCTCCACCCTTGCCCGTGTTTCCGGGAAACTTTGCTCTGACTCGGGACCCTAATTGGGACATGGAGCCGGATCGGTGCCGACTGGGCCGTTCCCGGCACCGTTGGGGCATTTGTTTTCCGCTGTGCCTCCCCCGCCGCTGCAGCCTGTGTCTCGGGCCGTGGAGGAAGGGGATGACTGGGAGGGGTCGGAGGACCCTCTTGCAAGGCAGTGCGAGTACAAACATGAGTGGGCGGAAGACTCAGAGGTTGCAGGTGGCCTCGACCTCTCCTCTGAGCCTGGGTTTGTCTCTCCTTGGGCTGTCATGGAGGAAGGCGCCACATACACTGTGGTGCTCTATAGAGCAACTGAGGCTCTTTACCTTGATCTGCCTACTGGTACCCTCAAGACGAACGTCCTTACTGAAGTGTTTCAGCCGGAGGAAAGTTCTATGGAACCTCTGCTTCAATTCAATGAGGCCTGGACGGATGTTTTGATGGGCACCTGGTCTAGACCAGCTACAAGGGGTTCATGTGGATAAAAAAACATGGGCAGGCGTTATCGCCCAGCACCGGGTGACCCTGCCTTTTTAACAAATCATCTGACCCCGGAGAGCCTGGTCATTCAGGCCTCCACTTACCAAAGTGCATTCCCTACCGCTCTGCTGGATAAGGAATCGAAAAAGCTGGAGCAGTTTGGCAAGAAGTTGTTTTCCTCTGCCAGCCTGGGGCTGCGGTCAGTCAACACCGCATGCCTCTTGGGCCGCTACTCTCACGCTGTGTGGGACACGGTAGCGCAAACTCTGCCCCTGTGCCCGGAGGAGGTTCGGGCTGTACTTTCCCAAGCTGTTGGGAAGCGGAAGGATGCCGCGAAGTTCGCCATTCGGTGTGGGCTGGACACCGCCGACTCTTTGAGGAGAGCCATCTCCACAGCGGTGGCCTTGTGTCGCCATGCGTGGCTGCGGTCCATGGGGTTTTCGGGGGATGTCCAGAGTTCCCTCATGGACATGTCTTTTGATGGTACTCGCCTGTTTGGCGATAAGACACAGTGCGCTGGAGCGTTTCAAGGAGTCTTGGACTACGGCCAAGTCCTTAGGTCTCTCCACCACATGCCAGTCCACGTCTACCTTTCATTCCTTTCGTGGCCACGGAAGTGGCACCCCTACATGTTTCTTCAGCCAGAAGCCTGCGCAGAACCAACCTCTGCGCCTCCACAGGCGTGGTGGCCACCGTGGCGGCACAGGGGGCCAGCTTGCGGGTCAGTCCACCTCCACTCCTGCAGCATCCGCCTCAAAGCCTTCCTAGTCCAAGCTTTGGGGTGCACCCCATGCCAGTGGGTGGCAGGATTCAACATCACTGCCCCCACTGGCACTATGTCACTTCGGACAGTTGGGTGCTGCACATCTTCCGAAGGGGCTACTCCCTCCCCTTCGAGTCAGCCCCCCCAGCCATGCTACCTCAGTTCCACTGCATGTCTGGGATCCCTTTGCGCTTCTCCAACAGGAAGTCACGGCCTTCTTAGCCAAGAGGGCCATTGAGCTTGTTCCTGGGCCAGAAGTAGGACGTGGTTGTTATTCAGACTATTTTCTGGTACCCAAGAAGGAGAAAGGGGGCCTGCGCCCCATCTTGGACCTCCGGAACGCCAATCGCTTCCTCCGGAAGGAGAAGTTCAAGATGTTGACTCTGGCTCAGGTCCTGGCTGCCCTCGACCCTGGTGACTGGATGGTAGCGTTGGACTTGCAGGACGCATATTTTCACATCCCTGTCCTGCCGGCCCACCTGGCTTACCTGCTGTTCACGGTAGGCCAGGAGCATTTTCAGTTTGCCGTGCTCCACTTCGGCCTTACCAGCGCCCCTCGGGTTCACAAAAGTGATGGCGGTGATCGCAGCTCATCTACGCAGGTCAGGGGTGTTAGTCTTCCCCTACCTCAACGACTGGTTGTTGAAGGCAGGCTCACCCCAGGCAGTCGTCACCCACCTTCAGACTACGGCCGACCTCCTGCATTTGCAGGGGTTCTCCATCAACGTGCCGAAGTCGCACCTGAGTCCCTCTCAGAAGCTCTCCTTCATCTGAGCGGTTCTGGATTAGACGCAGTTTCGGGTTTATCCTCCCGAGCAGCGAGTCCGGGATATTCAGGCTATGGTTCTCATCTTTCAGCCTCTATCCCGGGTTTCAGTCAGGATGACCTTCCGGCTCCTGGGCCTGATGGCCTCCTGCATCCTGCTAGTGCAACATGTCAGGTGGCAAATGCGGGCCCTGTAGTGGGACCTGAAGTTCCAGTGGGCAACGCATCAGGGCAACTTGTCCGATCATGTCCGGATCTCTGAGGGCGCTGCATGATAATTGCAGTGGTGGCTCACAAATTGTGAGTGGGTCAATGGCAGATCCCTCTCCCTTCCCCAACCGGAGCACACAGTGGTGATGGATGCGTCCCTCCTGGGATGGGGTGGCCGCTTGGAGGAGGCGGAGATCAGAGGACTCTGGTCTCCGGCGGAGTCCCGTCTCCATATCAATCTTTTGGAGCTTCGGGCGATCCGACTTGCACTGAAGGCATTCCTTCCCTCTGTCCGGAGAAGTGTAGTCCAGGTCTTCACGCACATGGGCGGGGTGGGGTCGTGGACCCTATGTCAGGAGGCTCTGCGCCTCTGGACATGGCTGGAACATCAAGGCATTACCCTGGTGGTTCAACACCTGGCAGGTTCTCTGAACGCCAGGGCGAACGAACTCAGCCACCGGTGCTTGATGGATCACGAATGGCGTCTGAACTCTGATGTGGCGCATGGTCTCTTTCTGCAGTGGGGAGAGCCTTGGTCAGATCTATTCGCCACCGAAGAAAACGTACAATTTTGTCGCGAGTGGAGCTGCAGTCTGTTGTACGCCTTTCCGCCTATACCACTTCTGCCTAGAGTGCTGAAGAAGATTTGGCGCGACCCGGCCCAAGTCATCCTTGTGGCTCTGGATTGGGCACGAAGTTACTGGTATCCCGAGCTACTCAGCATCGCGATCGATCCCCCAATCCGACTGCCTCTTCGGGAGGATCTTCTGTCGCAGCAGCAGGGGACGGTCCTCAACCCAACCCGGTCCAGCCTCCACCTCCATTTGTGAGATTGAGCGGCGAGAGTTGACTGCTTTCGATCTTCCTCCCTAAGTCTGTGATGTCATTCTGGCCGATTAGTCTTACGTCACCATCGCGGTTTGTAATTTAGACCGCTGGTGCACTGCTATTTTAATCCTAGCAAAGAATGTCTTATAATAAAGGTTTTTTGACGTGCTTGAGCTAGTTTTAACTTAAAAAATGTTGTTTGCGCTGCACCCTCACTCATATTATTAGCTCTTCATTTGTGGGTTTAGAACATCCAAAACCATACTTAAAACATCCCTGAGCTCTTCCCTCTCAGAGGGTGAGTTGTAGCCCCCAGAGGAACTAGGTTTTTTTTTTCTCTGGGAGGAGAATCCCAACTGATGAAGCATGTCACCTTTGGTGAGTGAGGGATTTCGTCCTGAAAAGGGAAATGCCCAAAGATAGTTCTGTTGGGCGTATTTACTTGTTTCACATTTCTACCTTTCATTTTGATAAAGCAGCCAGTAGTGGTTTTTCACACTTTCCTAGTACTTTTGTAGACCTCGGGATTTCCTACTGTTGATTGTCATTCTGGCAGCCAGGCGTCCCTCCATTAAAACGGTATACGCCTGTAGATGGAACAAATTTTGTGGCATGGTGCACAGCAAAGGCTTTCTGCATTTCTGCGCCTCTTTTTGAGGTCCTTCTGTTCCTACTATCCTTGGCCAAGCCGGGCTCTGCTCCAGGCACTATCAAAGGTTATTTTTCGGCCATCTCAGCCTTTCTAAGGCTTCCAGATCAGCCTTCTCTCTTTAAGTCCCCGGTTGTTAACCGTTTCCTGAAAGGCATTACACAATAGTTTCCTCCCGTGCCTTTCATAATGCCTCAATAGGACTTAAATCTTGTCTTGACCTATCTGATTTGCGCTCCCTTTGAGCCCCTTCATAACTGTCCTTTACATCTTCTCACTCTAAAGGCGGCTTTCCTGGTAGCTATCACCTCTGCCAGAAGAGTGAGTAAACTCTAGGCTCTTTCTTCTAAACCTCCTTTACTTTCTGTTCATCCGGACAAGGTGATTTTAAGGACCTGTCATTCTTTCTTGCCAAAGGTTGTCACGCCATTCCACATCGGGCAGACCATCACTTTGCCCACCTTCTTTCCACCTCCTCATTGTTCAAAAAAGGGAGAGGCTCCACCGTCTGGACCCAAAACCTGTGCCCTTGTTCTATCTGAAGCGCACACAACAGTTCCGGGTGGATGACCAGCTCTTTGTTGGCTATGTGGGCGCCAAAAATGGTTGGGCCGTCCACAAACGAACCTTCTCTCGGGTCGTTCAGTGCATCAAAGCGTGTTACTCGTTGGCTACGAAAGAGCCTCCTGTGGGGCTGCGTGCCCATTCTACCAGGGCGATGGCAGCCACTACTGCCTTGGGACGCGGTGTTTCCTTGCAGGACATTTGTCAGGCAGCTACGTGGGCCTCGCTGCACACGTTTACCAAGCTCCTTGACAGTCCAGTCCGGAGAGCCGGCTTCTTTGGCCGTTCTGTTCGCCGTGACTTTTTGGTGTAATCTTGTTCGCTGACCCACCACCGGAATTGGTATTGCTGTGGTATCTATTCTACAGTAAGGAATCTATCACTAACGTGTCTCTTTCAGATGCACAAGCTACTACTGTGTAACGATATATCTGTAAGAGACATTAGTTAGTGATAGATTCCTTACCGCCCCGCCCATCCTCCCCGTTCTGCGAACTGATTTCTAGGGTTAAGGTCATCCCTTTCAGCGCCCTAGTTTCATGGCACCAGTGGTCCGTTTCTTGCATTGCTCTGCGTTCCTTGCACGGAAAGTCATGTACAGAACGGACTTCAGCGTGCATGGGTGGTGCCTAAGTAGTCTCCGTGACGTCATCTCGGCGCTTACGACGCCAGCGACGGACGCGGAGCCGCACGACTCCACCTACAGACAGACAGGGGTACTGCTGACGAAAAACTTTACAGATCCAGTCTGACGCCTGGGCATATTCTAAGGTAAGTAATCTATCACTAACTAATGTCTCTTACAGATATATCGTTTCACAAGTAGTAACTTGGGCTACAATGTCTTTTATTTATGTTTGGAAAAAGAAACAATGACATTTACAAGATAATAGCTCAAAACAATGTCAGTGCGTGACCTATTGCACGGGGTAGATGCCTACAAGGCAGGCTTTAAGATGAGGGAATGCTGTTACCTCTGTGAGTTTGTCCAGGACCCACCTCCCAGAAGGGGCGGGTGGTGGACAATGCCATGTCATGTGGGAAAAATCTGCTGGAGCATGAGGACATCTAGGTTAGGTATTGGCCACTGTTCTATATATCCGATGCATTCTAGAGGGTGTGAGGTAATACCTCTGTAAAATGTTACTTTGAGTGAATTTGAAACGTGCATTGCGGAAGACACTCTGCGGATACCTTCCTGGTAGTCATAACGGCCTCTATCACCTCTTGCATTAAATTGTGTAACATGCATCTCCTTGGAACATGGATGCCAACAGGGGTGCACATCTCTCACCTTCCTCAGAATGACCTTTGGAGTGGAAAGAACATTGGTGGGAATCCTTTTTTAGGTTTGACATCACTTTGTTTTACTTTGAAGCCATGTTGCAGCGATCACTGGAACTATTCCAGATATATCAGAGAACAAGTTAAGCAGCCTGTCGTCCTCCAAAAAACCCCAATATCCTTTCATCCAATTAAAATAATGTAGCTGTGATCATGAAGCGGTGGAAGGCAGCCACTGCTACCGCAGCCCCAGCATCGCCTTAGCCACGCTAGATTTGTGGTGACCCTGACCCTGCTAACTGATGAGATGGGTGACATTCCAGCAAAAGTTCCAGTTTGAACCAGCAAGCTGGTTCCTGATTTTCCCAGCTTCATACTCTGTCTGAAAGGTAGTAAACCACAAGGAGGCATTTACCCAGGTGGGGCCACCCCCTTGAATCGCATCAGTATCCTATTAATGGGAGGGAAGACCGGCTTTTCCAGCTTGCTGCCATTGTGAAGTCGGGTTGAGACATATTAGTGCCCTCTGTTTCTATACATGATTCATCAACCAAGGTCGTGGTTCAGCCCCTGCCGCCCGCCATTGAGCTCGAGAAGGGAACTGCATGGCTAATTCCATCCCAAGAAATGTATTTTCCTGTCCCCGTGAAGTAGTGATTAGGACCAGGTCTGCCTTGTTCAACTAAAGATCTTGCACCGGGTGTATTACCCACGTATGCACCTGTTCGCATGGGGCAGGAGCCTGTCTCTGCTGTGTGTGAGGGGCTGTCAGGAAGAGGGGACGTTCCACCACATTCTCTGGGAATGCCCGCACCTAGTACCCTACTGGACTACATTGGCACGCACAATGGCTAAAGTGGTGGGGTTGCCGGTCCCGGTGGAGCCCAGATGGTTCTTGCTCATGATTAAAAGGCCCACGGACTGGTCCCGGTATAATGAGATTTGGTTGGCCATGGCAGCTGGAGTGGCGAAACGCAACGCCGCCAGTTGCTGGGGGGCGCAGGCCCCCCGCAATGGGACCAATGGCTGCGAGATCTGGACTGGTGATCTGGACTGGTATCAAAGGGCTGAGGAAACGATATATAAGTCCAGGGGGTGTATAAAGAAGTGGAAGAGGGTATTGGGGCGGAGGTACCGTGCCGAGCGGGGTGGGGTGGGGAGGGGGATTAAGTGTATTCCAGTCCTTGCATTGTCAAGCTTGCCATAGTTTGGACCCTGTAATGTTGATATCCTATCTGCTTTTTCAACACACCTGTATGATGACTGTAAACATGAGCTTTTTTAATAAAAAGATTTTTTAAAAAAAAGAAAAAGAATGTATTTTCCTTAATTAAATTAAACTAAATTGCCCCCTTGTCCATTGAGATTTCAAATTGACCTATTCTGGCTGCAATGGAGACTGCTTGCAGAAGGCTGCAAGAGATAAATGAAACCTGTGAACCACAGGTAACCATCGATCTGCCATTATTCAGTGGCTGGCTGTTCTATATGGTCTTGTTTGTTTGTCCCCCAAGTAACCTAGTACAATACTGATAATAGTGGGTTCGCATCAAATGAAGAGCCCCATAAGCCAAAATATTTGTTTGTAGATCTGTGTGATAGCACTTATTGTCTCATCAGAAAGTTTTTTTTTTTTTTTTTGCTTCAATACTTTCTATTCTGGATCCAAACAAAGAAAGGCACTGTAAACAAGAATACAGGCATTGGCCATTGAAAGTGCCACACGTGACAGTCATCTACTATTGCAACAACTAGAGTCCATGACATTACATCGAGCATCGAGCAAACATATCTGATACAGACTTCAAGCCTCAGATTCCTTACCTTAGAATTAACCCCAGCCGTCCGAGTAGATCTGGAAATGTTTTCTTGAGCAGTGCCCCTGTGCACTGGTAGGTGGTGGTGTTCTGATCCGAGTGGCGTTCCACATTAGTCAGCGCAGATCTGGAGCCACGCTGATCTGGAGAGAGCTACCCCCAGTCGTTTTTGAATTACCTTTTTCGACTGTTGGACAGTTTTTTTTTTTAATCTTCTCCTGGTGTGCCAGGATGTCAACTAGGAAGGCTGTCTTCACGCTCTGTAGCACCTGTCACTGACAGATGTCGGTGACTGACCTGCACCTTGTTTGCCTCTGGTGCCTCGACACGACCACAGCGCGAAGACCTGCATTGACACGCCGCTCTATGCACCCCAAGGCCTGGATGGAGAGCTTCCTCAAGCTCCTTGCTGCTTGGCGTGAGACACCGTGACGGTCTCGATCCCAGTTGAGCGGAAAGTCCCTGGATCTGTCACAGAGCCCAAGATCCTCGTCACATGCGAAGTTGTCTTCGAGTAAATCCCACAAGAAAAAAAAAAGTAAGAAGTCGAAGAGTTCTTAAGCTGTCCTCCGTCCTCTGAAGTCATCCAAGGAGTTAACATCATCATTCGAGACCTAGCCCAACTTTGTGAGTTCTCTGAGACCATGCGTTTCAATTTGGGCAGCCCATTCCAGTTGACGTGCCCCATGGCTTCGGGAAGGGCCCCCACTGATTGTCCGCAAGCGCTTCCATTCCCAGCTTCAGTCTGGCCCCTTGGAACCGTGGATGGATCCAGACTGGCGCTGGTCCTACCACCTCCAACCTCTTCGGCGCCGGGCCCAACGGCGACGTTCCCGATGTCCTCCTATAGCGCTATCCCCATTCTCGTCCCTGACTCTAACATGGAGCCAGAGAGGCGTCATCTGATACTGGCTCCAGTTGGCGTCCTATCCCTAAGGGCTGGGACTGGGGAGGATTGTGAGGGGGCCACTGGACCCTGAAGAATACCAGTCCCTAGACCCTAACATGGACTGGTGTGAGGAATTGGCAGACGCCAGTGAACTGGACACCTCTCCAGATAATAGCATTCTCTCTCCTCCTACCGTAGCTATGGAGGAGAGGTTGCTGTGGTGGTGAGAAGAGTTGCCGAGATTTTAGACCTTATCCTTCCCTCAGTTGCTGTCAAGACTAACATCTTGACAGAGGTGCTTCAGCTGGAAGTGACACCCCTCAGACACGCTTCCCCTATTTAATGAAGCCCTCATGGACGTCCTCGTTGGGACTTGGTCCAAACTCTGCACAGGGGCTCCTGTGAATGGAAAGTTTGGCCGTTGTCACTGTCCCTCCCCAGGGACCCCAGTTTCCTCACTCAACACCCTATCTTGGAGGTCTCAGTGGTCCAAGCTTCCACATCTCGTGTAAATCCTGACCTATTCCTTATTGCCCCACCGGATAGGGAATCCAAAAGACTCTATCAGCCAGATTCATCATTCTCCCGTTTTGCGAGCCCCTAATAGCGATTCATAAGGAATCGCTATTAAGGACTTGCAAAACGGGATTCATGTAGCAATTGCAAAAAATATTGCGATTCCTACATGTTCCTTATTTGCGATTAGCAAATTGCTAATCGCAAATAAGGAATAACTCCCCATGCATTCATATGGGCCTACAGGCCCATAGGAATGAATGGGGAGTTATTCCTTATTTGCGATTAGCAATTTGCTAATCGCAAATAAGGATGCGATTTCAAGGGTGCAGGGGTGTCCAAAGGACACCCTGTAGCACCCCTGAAATGTAATCTACATTGGTGTTGCGCACACACATGTCCAAAGGACATGTGTGTGTGTAACATGCAACTTAGAAAAATGCATTTAAATGCATTTTTCTAAGTTTTTGCTATTTACCACGAGGTCTGACCTCTCGGTAAATAGCGGCCCAAAATTGCAATTTCGCAATTTTAAAATGATTCATGAATTGCATTTAAGGAATCTCAAATAGAGATTCCTTAAATGCAATTCTTCGCAAATGTGCGAATTCGTTAATAGCGAATTTTGCATTTGGGATGATGATTCCCAAATGCAAAAATTGCACTCGCAAAAGGCAAGATTCTGAGAATCTTGCCCTTTGCAAGTGCAATTTAGCTTGATGAATCAGGCTGTTAATCATTAGAAAAAAATGTTTTCATCCACTAGCCTGGCACTGTGGTCTGTGAATATTGCGTGCCTTTTGGGCCGTTACCCCTATGCACTGTGGGATTCTGTTGTGTGGGTGCTACCCATGGTCCCGGAGGAGGCCAGGGCCCTCATTCCCCAAGCTATTACAGACTGCAGAGATGCAGGCAAGTACACCCTCTGATGTGGTCTGGAAACGACCGACTCTCTGGACAGAACAGTTTCTTCGTCAATGGCCTTACTGTGCCACACCTGGCTGATAACTGGCTTTTCCGGGGATGTCCATGCGCTGCTTATGGACATGCCCTTTGCTGGCTCCCATCTCTTTGGAGAACAGGCAAACTAAGCACAGGAATGCTTGAAGTATACCCCGGTCCACTTTTTGTGGCTATTCCCAGCCATGCCTTTACCCGCCCAGCCACCACAGCACGCAAGCTTCTCAGCCTCTGCATGGCCGAGGACCCGGTACCCACAGACCCTGTGTGTCTGGCAGCTAGAGGTCGGGTCAGTCCATCACCCCCGGCAGTCACAGCCTCCAAACCACTTTAGTTTGCCCTCTTTCCATCATGGGCGCTCAGCGGGAGGCAGGATTCGCCAACACCTGCCCCACTGGGGGTCAATAACATCAGACTGCTGGGTTGTTCAGATGTCCGAAGGGGCTACTCTTTCCCCTTCGTAACCTTTCCTTCATGACCTCGCCTTCACCCATGCCACATGCTTGCAACAGGCTAATGGTGGACCAGCTGTCCTTGCTCCTCCAGAAAGTGATGGCTGTCTTGGCCAAGGGAGTCAAAGAGAGGGTGCCTATGCCAGAAGTAGGTTGTGGTTGTTATTCCCGCTACTTCCTGGTTCAAAATGCTCCGCTTGCTCAAATCCTGTCTGCCCTGAACCTGGGAGACTGGATGGTACCATTGGACATTCCAATCCTACCTGGCCATGGCATTACCTACGGTTCACTGTAGGCCGCGAGCACTTTCAGTTTGCTGTCCTCTCTTTTGGCGTTACCAGCGCCCCTCAGATGTTAACAAAGGTGATGGCTGCAACTCATCTGTGGATATAAGGGGTGCTAGTCTTCCTCTATCACGACGTCTGGCTGTTGATTGTGGTCTGTCCCCAGGCTGTCGCCGCCACCTCCAGACTACAGCGGACCTCCTGTACTCTCTGCAGTACTCTTATCAATGTGCTGAAGTCACACCTGACTCCCTCTCAGACACTCACTTTCATTGTAGCTGTTCTTGACACAGTGCAGTTTCGGGCCTTTCCTGAACGATGAGTCCAGGATATTCAGGCTCTGGCACCCATGTTTCAGCCTCTATCCTTGATTTCGGTGAGACTGACTCTGTGGCTGAATGATTTCCTAGTGCTAATTTCTCATATAGCTGAAAGAAACAGGTTAGTATTAGATTCCTTACCTTAGAATATCCCCAGGCGTCAGACTGGATCCGGAAATTCTTGCGTAGCAGTACCCATGCTCGTCGGAAGGCGTCGTCCGTCGGCGTCGTGGGCGCTGTGATGACGTCGTTGGAGTACTTAGACGCTGCCTCCGCGCGCTGACGTCAGTTCTTCTTCTTTTTTCCGCCCCAGCAAGCGCAGATCCGGAAAAAGTTGTACCCTAGTCAATTTTTGACTAACTTTTTACGATCCTTTTTGATCTACTTTCGAAGTCTCTCGACTCTGACGGTGCCGGTAGGGATGCCCGGGTTCAAGCCCTGTGCCGACTGCAACTGACTGATGTCAGTTACCGACCCCCATCGCCGGTGCCTGCACTGTCTAGGCCCGGACCATGGCGACAAGTCCTGCTCCGACTGCCGAGCCCTGACGTCTAAAGCTAGACAGAGCGGTCCCGTAAGCGACTCGAGCTTCGGCAGTCCGCCCCGCGCCGCTCGAGGTCCAGGTCTGGAAGAAGGTCGAGGGACTGGTCGCGGGGCCGGAGTCACCACAGTTCCGGGAGTCGTCATCGGTCTTCAGGCTCGAAGTCCTCAGGTAAGAGGCACAAGAAATCGAAGAGGCACCATCGCTCTTCTTATACCCCCCCCCCCCCGACGCTCGCACGATGCGGCCGGGGGTTCGGGCGACACCGCCCACGCGGCCTGCTCCATACCCCCGCCGGTCCCTGGGCAGAACGCGACGCCGGGGGAGATTGATGACTTCCTCATGGCCATGAGGTCGCTCGCTCCTCCGTCAGGTTCCGCTGCGCCTTCGGGCCAAGTGGTCCCGACTGGGTCCCCACGCGGGCCGGGTGCTTCGGCAAAGGCTGTGGATCCACTCTCTGCCCCCCTTTCTGAGGTTCTCCTCTTCCTTCTTTCTCTTACCCAGCAGGGCTCTGCTCTGGGCACTATCAAGGGCTACCTTTCTGCCCTTTCTGCCTTCTTGAGGCTACCTGATCAGCCTTCTTTGTTCAAGTCCCCGATTGTTAACAGATTCTTGAAGGCCATCACTCATATGTTACCCCCTGTTCCTTTCGTGATGCCCCAGTGGGACTTGAATCTGGTTTTGACTTACCTGATGTGCGCTCCCTTTGAGCCGCTTCATACCTGTCCTCTTCGCCTTCTTACTCTGAAGACTGCTTTCCTGGTTGCTATCACCTCTGCCAGGAGAGTGAGTGAGTGAGCTCCAGGATCTTTCCTATAAACCTCCTTTCCTTTCTGTCCATCCGGACAAGGTTGTGTTGCGGACAAGACCCTCTTTCCTGCCCAAGGTAGTTTCACATCAGGCAGTCCATCCCCTTGCCCGCCTTCTTTCCGCCTCCGCATCCCTCTAAAGAGGAAGAGCGGCTCCACCGTCTGGACCCAAAACGTGCGCTGTCATTCTATCTAGATCGCACACGCCCGTTCCGGGTGGATGACCAACTCTTTGTTGGTTACGTGGGCGCAAAGAAGGGGCGGGCGGTGCACAAACGGACCATCTCTCGGTGGGTCGTGTTGTGCATCAAGGCATGCTACTCTTTGGCTAAAAAGGAGCCTCCTGTTGGGCTGAGGGCCCATTCCACACGGGCCACGGCGGCTACTACTTCCCTGGACTGGGGAGTCCCCTTGCAGGACATTTGTCAGGCAGCTACGTGGGCCTCGCTGCACACGTTTGCAAGACACTACTGCCTGGACAGCCAAGTCCGGAGGGATGGCTTCTTTGGCCGTTCCGTCCTCCAGGACTTTCTGGTGTGATCATTGGTTCGCAGACCCACCACCGGCGTTGGTATTGCTGGGGTATCTATTCTAAGGTAAGGAATCTAATACTAACCTGTTTCTTTCAGATGCACAAGTTACTTACCTTTGGTAACGATATATCTGTAAGAAACAGTAGTTAGTATTAGATTCTTTACCGCGCCACCCATCCTCCCCGTTCTGCGAACCGATATCTAGGGTTAAGGTCATCCCCTTTCAGGGCCCTTGTTTCATGGCACCAGTGTTTGTTTTTATCATGGCTCTGCGTTTCTGGCGCGGAAAAGCTGTGTGTAAGAACTGACGTCAGCGCGCGGAGGCGGCGTCTAAGTACTCCGACAACGTCATCACGACGCAGACGACGGACGCAGAGCCGTGGACGACACCTACCGGCACGCATGGGTACTGCTACGCAAAAATATCCGGATCCAGTCTGACACCTGGGGATATTCTAAGGTAAGGAATCTAATACTAACTACTGTTTCTTACTGATATATCTTTACCGAAGGTAAGTAACTTGTGCGTCATTTAATATGGAAATGCTAATAAGATCCTGTGACCTAATTTTGGAGCCTCTATGAACCAGCAGGGTCCAATCTCCTTGCCACAGGAGGGTTTATTATTTCATATCTTTGTAGCAGGCCACATGTAACCGTGTTTTCCTCCACACGATTAGTACTAATGTGATGACTTCAGGAATATGCTTAGAAACCGTGACTCGGTAGAGGTAGTAGTCCTGGATTGGCGTCCGGAAGGTACTGTAGTTCGTCTGTATGTCGGATCGTCCCTATCCCCATACATCCAGTCCGTAATATTGTAAGGTGGGTGGCCCAATTAAATTGGGACATCCGCCATACCCAATCCTCAGTCATATGTGACCAGCGTACATTTAGCCCACACTATCCTTGTTAGTTTACCAAGCCATTACGTAGGGTGGCTTTCACTTTGTATAGAAAAGAAGAAAAAAAGAATTGTGGAATGTTATAAGGGACGTTTTGTAAAGTATACAAGAATTTGGGAAGTGCAATCATTTTAAAAAGGGCAATACCAATAAATTACAAGGGGAGAGCTTCCCATTTACTGCTATTACTTTTGACTTGTGTCAGCAAGGAAGAAATGTTTATATGTTCAATGCCTGATAAGAATGTATTGCGATATGTATCCCCTTTGTGTATCTGGACCTGGGGGTGCCAAGCTAGTCAGAAAGGTCTAAACTAAACAAATTATGAACACTACAGCCATTTGAAATAACTCTCTTTGATGTTCATAGTGCAGGATGTGGAAGGACAGGAGCCATCTGTGCAATAGATTACACCTGGAACTTGCTGAAAGCTGGGGTAAGCAACTTTTCTGACAGCAGCCTATTATAGATTAATTTTATGTCAAGCCAAATGAAACTTTAAAAGTACCCATTTATAGGACTGTTCCCTGTGCAGTTAGCAGCTTTGTTTGATGCGTACTTTTTAAGAATTATGTGTTCGAGGCATATGCCCTGTAGATCGTATACTTGGGCGTAGATCGCCATCTGGTGTTGGGCTTGGATGTTTGCACTTTGTTTTTTTCTTGGAAGAAGTCTTTGTAGTCACGAGGTAGGTGACTCCTCCTTAGGACGATAGTGTGCATGGGGATCAACTCCATCTCCAGATTGTTTTTTTCCGCCAACGGGTTCGGATGTGATTTGCTGCGCTCCGACCTCGGTTTCGAACCACCCTTCTACGTGCAATTCCTCTCCACTCGACGATATTGTCTTGATAGAGTTTCCCTTTTGACGTGCATCTTTAAAAACAAACTCCTCGGCCTCGATGCGGGCCATTGGGCCCATCTGTGCCGACCACACCTGCGGTCAATGGAAAGGACTTCCTTTAAAAAAAATGCCCCGGGTGTGGTGATAAGTTCCCACACACGGACTTGCACGAGGTTTGTAATCTCTGCCTCTCCCCGGAGCACGAAGACAGAAACTGCGAGACCTGTGCATCGTTCTGGTAGAAGAAAACCATCTGTGATCGTCGGGCTCGACGTCACGCAATGTCTTGTTGAAGCAGCTCTATTCTGGACATCTTCGGAGCAGATCCCAATGTTCAGCCGAATAACAAGGTGATGAAGAAGACATCTCCGTCTCCGAGGCCGACGACTCTGACGTCGAAGAGGGGACACTCACCGGTCAGCGGTCTGTGAGTACCGAAACCCCTATCCCAAAACCCAAATCTAAGGCTCTGGCAGCGCCCTCTGGCTCCGGTCGACACCTGCAATATGTTTCAGATGCCTCGCCCTCGGGCCCGGCTATGAAACCTAAAGCCAGGCCTTCTGGCTCGGGCACGAACCAGCCCCATTCCGGTGCCGAAAACTCCCCTTCGGCACCGAAGCACAAGACTAAAGATGTGCCATGCTCTGCTTTGCCTGCATCGAAGACAGCCCCCTACGCCAAAACCCTCGGCGGCGAAACATACCAAGGACAAACAGTCGGAACCGAAAAAATCTTCAGAGCCGAACACGGCCTCGGAGCCGAAAAAATCGCTGGAGCTGAAAAAAGTCACAGAGCTACAAACTCCTATAAAACCTAAGGAGCCCAAGCCAAAAGCCTCAGACTCGGTCCAAAGAACATTCTGGCCCAAAATCTTTGGCGCCGACAAAAGACATTTTACCCACACAGTCTGTGCCTGACTTTTCGGATCCAAAACAAATAACTCTTTTTATTGATCCAGAGACTGGCAAAGTTGTCGCCAAACCTCCAAAAAAGAGACAACTGGACTCTTCAGAGGAACCAGAAATACTTTGAAGCGAAAGGAGATGAGTACGAACACCTCTCCACCTCCTTCTGCTCCTCCAGCTGATCCAAATCTTTCAATTTCTCCACCTCACCACCCACAACATACTTTTTCATCTCAAACACCAGATGATTATACCGATGGGGGTGGGAATATAGATCCAGATGGGGATGATGATCATACCATCCCACACGAAGTAGACCCTTGGGATGACTACAACACAGATACCGACCCACATAATGACCCAGACCTCTATCCATCTAGGCCATCACCGCCTGATGACAATATTGGATTTGCGCAACTAATCAATAGCAAAGCCCAAAACCATGGGGTACATTTACATTGTGATCCCTTAGAGGAAGATTTTTTACTTGAAACATTTGCACCCTCGCCAAAATCCATCTACACCCTGCCAATGCTAAAGGGCATGCTCAAACATGTACCTAGGGCCCGAATTCTCAACACCAGGGTAGACAAACCGTATAAGGCAGCTCCCAATGACCCAATTTGCTTCGAAGGTCAAGTCCCTTTAGATTCTCTAGTAGTGTCTAATGCACGCAAGCGGGCAAACTCTCAAAGCACAGGCAACACTCCCGCACCTGATAAGGAGTCCAAACTAATAGACGCATCCGGTAAACATATTGCGTCACAGGCTGCAAATCATTGGCGAATTGCCAATGCCCAAGCTTTATTGGTCAGGTACGACAGGGCGTGCTATGATGAGCTTGAAAAGCTCATGCAACACCTTCCTGACCAGTTCAAACAAAAAGCCAATGACCTTATACAAGAGGGGAAATTGATCTCAAACACCTCAATTAAATGTGCGCTCGACGCGGCTGATACCTCATCGCGTGCCATTAACACTAGCGTTTTGTAGCGCAGGCAAGCTTGGCTCCGGATTCAAACAAGAGGTGCAATCGGCTATTCTTAATCAGCCATTTGATCTAGAGCATCTTTACGGGCCCTCAGTTGACACATCTTTAGAAAAGATGAAAAAAGATACGGACACTGCTAAGTCCATGGGGGCCTTACAAATCCCTTCCCCCTAGAGGTTCTTTTCGCCGCTCCTTCTACAGGGCTGGCCTTACAAATCCCACCCCATACCTTCCAGCATACAATAATATCTACGGGCTACCATAGACGCTTCAAAAGCTCTAGCATAGCCCAGTCAGGATAACCGCCATACAAGTTCTATTGAAAAAATGTCAGCCTCAACACTGACTGCCTGCTCGAGTGTTTATGCAGCTAATCGGGATGATAGCCTCTTGCATTCTCATCGTCCCAAGACTCCAAATGCGTCCCTTACAGGAGTTTTTGGCACGTCCGTGGAACCAAGCTTACGGTCAGCTAACCGCTTTCACACCTAGCTCAAAGCATATGGAGTTGGACCATTCCTCAGAACATACACCTCCTTTCAGAACACCTACCAGGAGTACACAATCGGATTGCAGATCTGCTCAGTCGTCAGAGACAGCAGATCCACGAATGGGAACTTCATCTTCAAGGTCTGCTTCCATTCTTTCAAATGTGGGGTCACCCAGAAATAGCCTGTACGCCACACACCAAAATGCAAAATGCCAAAGCTTTGCATCCAGGTATCCACACCCATTGTCCAAAGGCAATGAGCTATGGATGAACTGGTCTGGCAGATTTGCTTACGCTTTTCCACCTCTCCCACTCATTCCGCTAGTGGTTTGGAAGCTCAAACAGCATTCCCTCACAATGATCCTGATTGCTCTCACATGGGCCTGCCAGCCATGGTTCCCAACCTTCTTGTAACTATCAGTAGTTTTGCTGCTGGAATCTTTCTGGATTCACTATGCTGTGCATTATTCCGCCATCTAGTGGTTGAGTTCTGATTTGTAGCATTTCTTCTCTTTTATTTGTTTTGTTTTTTGTTCGTGGCCCAGGAGGGCATTGACATCCTACCATTTGGTGTCTTCTTGTGACGTCGACGTGGTTCCTCCGGAAGCTCCCACCTTTTGGCGCTATCTTCAGATTCTTTTTCTGCCATTGGGTCTGGATCATCACCTAAGAGTTCCAGAATTTTGGAGAGAGAATCGGCGAAAAACAGAAAAACAACGAAATCAAAGCGCCAACGCACCCAACTACAGGTCAGGTAACCGGGACAATGAAGAAGGATTACACCCGAAAGTTTGATGGAAAATGCGCACACAGGGGGCTCCCTGAGCGCAGGAATGGACAAAACACCATTCAAATTTTTGCGACAATTGCCACCACAAATACACGCAGAAGGACCAGCATCTAGTCTGCAACCTCTGCCTACTGCTCGACCATAACAGTGAGGACTGCAACAAATGCTCGGCGTTCACACTGAAGACACTCCGAGTAAGAGAGAGGCAGAGAAGGGCAAACTACACCCTACAGGGGGAAAGGGCCGCCTCCATCGCTCCAAGACTTGGGCCTCTCCAGTGGAGAAGAGGACAACATCGCTGAAGGACCGGAGGACAGCACAGTCGTCTAGGTTGAAAAGAAAACTACGAAAGAGGTAAGAGTCGTCGACCCCCAGGCACTCTACCGACACTCGTGAGAGTGAAGCAAAGTCCTTGAAGGGAGCATTGTTGTCAAAGCAATCAGCGAAAGCAACTGCACCCAAGGACAAACAGCCCAGCAGATCCTTCGAAAAGGACTCCCAGACAACGAAAACCCAAGGCAAATCAAGGTCGTCGAAGGCTGCCCTCGAAAGGACCCCCCAACGCACCTCGAAGCAAAGTGCCCAAACTCTCGACGCCGAACAAGCGGCCGAGATGGAAAGAAAGAAAATGAGGCTCAAGGCCGAAATGGCGAGCATCCTGCAACGAAAGAAGGATGAAAGGATGAGCCAGTACACCATCCAACCAAAGCCCGCGGCTGAAGCCGAAGGGGGCGACGAGGACCCTGAGCCGCCCGAAGCCATCGAGGGTCAGGAGGAAGAGGTCCTGTATTACTTCGAGGGTGAAGCTGAGGAGGATCAGCAAACTTACCAGGACTCAACGTCCTCGTAGGCGCAGGATCTCTACGGCAAAGTACCGGAAGAAGGAGTAGACTCATATCCTTCAAGGCCTTCTCCGCCGGACGATATAGAGATCTATAATATGGTTGTAAAAAAGGCTGCAGAGACATATGGGGTGAAGTTGAGAGGAGAAGCCCAAGGCTTGTTTTCTCCTGAAGACTCTGCTACCTTCCCAAACAAGGAGCCAGTTCCTACTCATGCTCCCAAGTGAAATGAAATGAAATGAAAAAGAATTTCTAAAGCGCATGGCTGCCCTTGAGCGTCCCAGCGCTACGTGTACACACAGACAGACCTCCTCTGAACCACATCCAGAGATGTTAGTCATTCTGGGGGAAAAGGAACGTTTTCAGGGATTTTCGGAATCTGGTCAAGCTAGGTTCTTTCCTCATTGATGTTGGGAGGGAGTTCCATAGCTGACCCGCGTTTATTGAAAAGCGGCGACCTCCGGTCCTCTTTTTGCTCTCGGGATAGCTACCAGGTTTTCCTCGCCAGAGCGGAGCGTTCGTGATGATTTGTAAGGGCGGATCAGATCTCTGAGGATCGGAGGGCCTGTGCCTTGGAGGACTCTGAACACTGTACAGAGCGCTTTGAATTTCACTCTCGCTCTTATGGGCAGCCAATGGAGCGCTTTCAAGGCTGGTTTCGCTGACGTTCTTCTGGATGTATTCGTCAGCAGTCTTGCAGCTGCATTCTGTGCCCTCTGGAGCACGTTCAGGGTGTATTCCGGTGCAGCCAAGAAAAGGGCGTTGTTATAATCAAGTCTTGACAAAATAAGGCCCTGTACCAGCAGTTTCCTGGAGTCTAGTGGGAGTAAGGGCATAACTTTCCGTATTGAGCAGAGCAGCCCATAGCAACACCCTGCAGTTTTTTTCGCCTGAGTGTGCATCGACAGCTCCGGTTCAAGCCAGACGCCGAGACTTTTTATGGATCCCTTCGGGGTCGGAGGATCTCCTAAACAAGCCGGCCACATACATTTGGGGAGGGAGGTGCAGAGATTTCCCAGCAACATCACCTCGGTCTTGGAGGCATTAAGCTTGAGTCTTGAGTCGGCCATCCATGCCATGATGTTGGTAAGGCAGGCGGCAAACTTCTCACCATGGCTTTCTGCGAGCGAGAGCGAAACAATCAATTGGGTGTCGTCCGCGTACGTTGCGAGTTTCACTCCAAAGGGTGCGACCTCCCCCTCCAGTGGGGCCATGTAGACGTTAAAAAGCGTAGGGCTCAGTGATGAGCCCTGCGGGACACCACACTGAAGGGGGTGGGCACTGATCTATTGTTGCCCTCGCACACTTGATATGTTCGATCACTCAAGAATGACGTTAGCCAGGTGAGCGCCAGGCCTCCTACTCCCAGCTCCTCCAACCGGTGGATCAAGATCTTGTGATCCACCGTGTCAAATGCCGCGCTCAGTTCCAGGAGGACCAGGGCAGCTGATCCTCCTGAATCTAAGATGCACCTACCCTCTTCTACCATGGTGATCAGCGCCGAGTCAGTACCCTGACCGGGCCGAAAGCCAGTCTGGGTGTGCCGTAACAACTCGTTGGATTCCAAAAAGGACGAGAGTTGCTGGTTAACCCATTTCTCAGCAATCTTTCCCATCCCTGGCAGTAGGGAGATTGGCCGAAAGTTGGACAACTCAGCGGGGTCAAGCCCCGCTTTTTTTAGCAGGGCTTTTACTATAGCCTGCTTCCAACTGGGGGGGACCTTGGCGGCGGCAAAGGAAGCGTTGAGAAGATCTACTGCCGGTCCCGCTATGACATCCATAAACTGCTTTAGGATGTACATAGGCATGGGATCCGTCGGAGAGCCACTTTTTTGCGCGGCCAGCTCTTTACAGAAAGCTTCCCTGGTGATCGGGGCAAACTTGTCCAGCACGGCTCTGTCAGTGGCCAGACAGCTCTCCCCTGAGGACGGGCTCTGACGGGGCAAGGGGAGGCCGGCTATGATGTTTTGAATTTTCTGGTTAAAGTACTGGGTCAGAAGGTTACAGCGGTCCGTACTCCCCTCTAAGGGTTCTGGAGATACTGGAACTTTGAGCAGCTCTTTGAGAATTTTATAGGTTTCCCTTGAAGAGTTGGCTGATGATTTTATCCTATTTTCAAGGTAGGCCGCTTTGGTAGCATTGCGTGCCACTTTATAAGTTCTCATGGCTGCCCTGTACTCTTCTTTGGAGTTTCCTGCCCAGTTTTTCCGCCAGTCACGTTCTTTCTTTTTACAAATTTTTCTCAGAAGACCCAGCTCTGGGGTGCACCATAAGGATTTGGGGCCCCCCGTCTTCCTGTTGGCTATTTTCAGGGGGAGTACCGCATCTAAGGCTGTGCTGAGCCATTCGCAGAAAGCCTCGTCTGCCTCTATAGGATCCCTATTAGGCACTGGGATGGTATGTGTCAGCTTGCGTGTAAGATCGCTGACCGGGAGTTTCGACCATGCCCTTACTGGTACTTGTGCTGTGGCTGCCGGGGGAGGTGGGGGAGCTGTAACAAAACCCAGTTGAAAGGGGATCAGGAAATGATCGGTCCAAGGGAGAGGCAGGGACGGTGACATGGAAAGAAGGGGAAGATTAGAAAACACCGTATCCAATAGATGGCCCTTAACGTGGGTGGGCTCCTGATTATGGAGGGTGATATTCCCCAACCCAAGTTCGGATCTTAGGTCGTTTGCAGCTTTATCCTCCGCTGAGTCGAAATGTAAGTTTAAATCTCCAAGCAGGAGAAAATTGGGTGCAGGCGCTATTAGCATTGGGGCCTCTTCAAGCAGAGAGTTCGCGAACTGCTTGATGTTGCCCGGAGGCCGGTAAATCAGCAGCCCCGACAGTGAGTCGTTGGGGGACAGTTGAATCTTAAAGCTACAACTTTCCGCATCCAGGATAGACCCTTCAGCGGCCCTACATATCAAAGTGTCTCTATATATAATGGCCAGCCCGCCCCCTCTGCCTCGCGGTCTGTGCTGGCAGAAGATACAAAATCCGGGGGGAAGAGCGTTCGCCATGTCGAAATCCGAACTGTCAGATGTCCACGTTTCCGACAAAAATAGCACATCAAGCTTGTGATCCAGAATCAGATGGTGGATGTGTAAGGAGTTCCTAGGTAAAGATCTACAGTTCAGGAGGGCTAATCGAAGTAGCTCCCTAGGGGGGGGCGCATTCTGGGCCTCTTTACTTTCCATAGTACATAGATCGCAGACTTTGAAAAGCACATCCATCCTCAAACCCCTCGGACAGAGGCAGGAGGCTTTGGGGCAGAGAGACAAAAGTTGTTCTTGCGAGTATGTGAGAGGCCCTCGCGTTACTTTGGGCAGCATGTCTGGCCCTAGGTCCGTATGGGTCCGGACGGGCCCAGACGGGCTTGCCTCTGGCGCGCCTCCGGCGCGCCATTGGCACGCCCGCTGCGCCCGCCCGCTGCGCGGACTAGTAAGTGCGCCCATTTATGAAGCTCGAGGTCCTGTGTTCGCCCTCGCACTAGAGCGCAAAATGCCCTCTTCCCAATCCAAGATGGCGGGACCTTCCGGTTTAGACTTTGGTTACCAGAGGTCATTCAGAGCCCAGAAACGGCTCAAAAATGCCCCTAACAGCTAATATGACCAGGCGCTATGACAAAGAGTGAATTAAAAAGTAAAACAAATTTTTCTAACAAACTTCAAAAATAAATTTTTTAAAAAGCAATTTCGGCTCTGTGATGCCGTGTAGTGCCCGGCTAAGCTCCCTGTGAGTGTCAGGGGAGCCGCCTTTGTGTACAGGCTGCGCGCGAGGCTCCTGCCTTAATTTATAGCACGAGGGCCTGTGTTCGCCCTCGCACTAGAGCGCAAAATGCCCTCTTCCCAATCCAAGATGGTGGGACCTTCCGGTTTAGTGTGCTGGATCAGGGCAGGGAGGCCTTCAGGAAGCCAGCTGTATGTAAATCTATGACCCAGAGGACTGAAAAAAGTACAAATATTCCTCCAAGGACCCTGCATACATTCAGGGATCAGTACCAGCTGATTCAATAATAACAGTAACAGCTAGGAAAAGGGCCAATGTACCCATGAATGCTGGACCACCTCCAGACAAGGAGAGTAGGAGAATGGACCTCATTGGGAGGAAAGTGGAAAGGAGTGCGGCCATTCAATGGTGCATCACCATCTCAAACGCTCTATTCAACAGGTATGCATACCAGCACTGGAAGGAGGTGGTGCAACTCATGAAGCATCTACCAGAACAGTACCAGCAAAGGGCAGGCCACTTGGTAGAGAAAGGGAAAAACATGGCTAACACATGTTTAAAGTCGGCCCTGGATGCAGCGTAGACATCCAGCAGGCAGATGACAACATTCTTAACACACCCTTCAATGGAGAACAGCTTTTGGAACTCCAGTTGACAAAAAGCTAACTCAGCTCAAAAAGACAATGAGACCGTAAGGTCCATGGGAGCACTGTAGTTCAGAGGGATGAGAAGGGGTACACCTTAAAGAAGACCAGCAGGTAGGGGAAACAACCAACCTGGAACATTGCATCAACCAACAAGGCTATCATGGAAGCAACCAGGCCCAGCAGCAGCAGGGACAACAGCAGCAAAACTGACAGTACCAGCCTCAAGGCCAATCCTTTCGAGGGTGCTCAAAGGGATGAGGACAGGCACGGAGAGGAGGGCAACAACCCACCTCCAAGTGACTTCGCCGTAAGGCAAACACCCACCCAGGCAACACCTCTATGGGGGCATCAAAACAGATGACAAAAAAAAACTTATTCTACAAGACAAACAGTTCCTCGAACATATAACACAAGTAGAAGGCAGGATAAGGGACTTCTTCCAGCCTCATACAATACGGCTACTGCATAGAGCTAGAAAAACAACCTCCAAAGAAGAGGCCAAACAATAAGGTGCACTCGGCAAAGGAGCTTTCACTCTTGCTACTAGAGGCGCAGGAACTCCTCAACAAGGAGGCAATGGAGATAGTGCTGTACAAGGAAAGAAACAAGGGGGTTTACTCCAACTACTTCATTGTACCAAAGTGGACGAAGCGTTAATACCTATTCTGGATCTACGGTTCAGCAACAAGTTAATAATGACACAAAGATTCAAAATGACAACTCTGCAAGAAGTAATACCTCAGATACAGGAAGGGGATTACATGGCAAATATAGACTTAAAAGACGCTTACTTACACATCCCCATCAACAAAAAACACAAACACCTACTAAGATTTGTGATCAACAAGACTCCCTACCAGTTCACAGTGCTGGCATTCGGACTCAAATCCGCACCAAGGGTGTTTACAAAATGCCTAGCAGCGGTAGCAGCGCACCTAAGGAAGCAAGGAATAAATGTATACCCTTACCTTGACGACTGGCTCATAAAGGCAAGCTCACACAGCCAATGCAAACAACACATCCAGCAGGTCATACAGACGCTAATCCAACTGGGTCTTTTAATCCATTGGGGAAAAGGCTTCAATACTGAAGGAGACACATCTTTACCACAAGGGGCAAGCTCTGACAGTGAGGATAGTGAGCAAACTAATGGCCATGATGGGGTCATGCATACACCTGGTCCCAAATAGTTGCCTCCACATGATTCCGTTCCTGGAATGGATACAGCAGCGATGGTCACAGGCAACAGGGTGTTGGGAAGATCTAGTGGTTGTCAAACATGCAGACCACCAGGAAATAGCATGGTGGAACAAGGAAAACATATCACAGGGGAAACCATTCACACAGCCAACTCCAACAGTGACCATCACAACAGATTCCTCCCAGCTGGGGTGGGGCACGCACATGAACCAATTCAAGGTTAGGGGGTTATGGTCGCGGCAGGATGCAGTCAAACACATCAACTACCTAGAGCTAAAGACCATGTTTGTACCCTTAAAAGCCTTTCAGAAGGAGCTGTACGGAAACAAGGTGTTGATCCAAACAGACAACACAACCACCATGTTCTACATCAACAAACAAGGAGGAACACAATCAGTGGCACTAACGGGGCTAGCACAGGAAATCTGGACATGGGCCATTCCGCTTAGCATTGACCTACTAGCAATACATCTCCCAGGGAAGGATAATGTGGAAGCAGACAGTCAGCAGGCACGTCCGCATCCCACAAATGGGAGCTCTACCAACAGGAAATAGCGAAACTATTCTGGAAATGGGGGAACACCACAAATAGACCTATTTGCAACACACCAAAATGCCAACACTTCGCATCCAGACAACCAGGACATCGGTCCAAAGGGAATGCGCTATGGATAAGCTGGTCAAAGACATTTGCCTACGTTTTTCCCCTGATACCGCTGATGCACAGGGCACTCAACAAATGCAGGAACAGCAACATGACGCTAATACTAATAGCACCTCAGTCGGCCAGACAGTCCTGGTTCTCACAAATATCAGAGATGGCGCAAGCACCAGCACACAGGTTCCTCAAAAGAAGGGACCTGTTAACAATGCAGAATGGAAGGGTACTACACTCAGAACCAGAGAGCCTCAGCCTAGAGGCTTGGCTCCTGAAGACTTAGTTTGCACACCTGAATCTGCCAGAAAGCACAATGGCAGTGCTACGGGAATCAAGGAGGCCTACAACACGGAAGGCTTACGTAGCAAAGTGGAAAAGATTCTCCCATTGGTGCATCAAGGAGAAACTGCAAAGGGGAGTTACCAAGTAATCAACAGTACTAAAATACTTAACACATCTGCTGGAAAGTAATTTAAGCTCCGCTTCATTAAGGGTGCACCTGGCAGCGATAGTGGCTTATACAAGGAGAGAAACAGGAGAGAGTTTCTTCACATCCCAGGTGGTGAAAATATTCCTAGAGGGGGCTAAAAGAATTGCACCCCCCAAAGACAATGCCATCACCGGCATGGAACCTCAACGTAGTGCGTGCTTAACTGATGAAGGCACCGTTCGAACCTATTCAAAAGGTTACACTACACATGCTTACCATAAAGACGACATTCCTGGTAGCTATCACTTCGCTACGCAGAGTAAGTGAATTACAAGCGCTAACGCTACAAGAACCCTACATTCAGATTCACAATGACAGGGTTGTAATGAGAACAGACCCGCATTTCATGCCAAAAGTGGTATCAAAGTTCCACATGAACCAGACGGTCCAAATACCAAGTTATTTCCAAAAACCATCCTCAAGCACAGAGAGGGCGTTGCACACTCTTGACACTAGGAGAGCAGTAATGTACTACATAGAAAGAACAAAGGAATGCAGGAAAACAAAGCGGTTCTTTTGTGTCCTTCGCCAGCAGCTTTTTTGGAAGACCAGTAACCAAGAATACCATTGCACAATGGATTGCACAAGCAGTACAACTCTGCTACAAACAAGCAGGACAAGAGTTACGGGGAGCAGCGCAAGCTCATTCAACAAGGAAGAAAGGAGCAAGAAAAGTGTTTCTAGCAAATACGTCCCTCCAAGACATTTGCCAGGTGGCAACATGGTCTTCGGTGCACACGTTCACTAAACACTACTATGTAGCTATTCAGATAAATAAGGAAGCACAAGTGGGACAGAAGGTGCTACAACATATATTCAATACTCAGCGCTCATCTTCCACCCAGCCACCACAAACCTAGCAAACCGCTACAAAGTCTATGCACAGCGTAGTGAATCCTGAAAGATTTACGCTGCAAAAACTATAGTTTCTTATCTGTCGGGTAGTTTTGCAGGTTAAGACTTTCTGGATTCACTAGCGAACCCTCCCACCTCCACCAGAAAGATGAGACAGGAGAAGGTTATTTAGCAACAAGTAACTAGGAGAAAACGAAAAAAGAATCAGAATATGGGACCCAAAGTTGAGAGCTTCTGGACGAAGCGCCTCGACGTCACAAGACGACACCAAATGGTGGGATGTCGAGAAGAAATACTACAAATCCGGACCCAACTACTAGATGGCGGAATAATGCACAGCAAAGTGAATCCAAGAAAGTCTTCAAGCTGCAAAACTACACTGACAGGTAAACTATACATTCCTCATCAAAAGTTACGCCTCTCACCCAAGCTTCTCACTCAGAACCATGGAGAGAAGACATCCAAATCCCAGTCAACTCAACCTTGCGATCTGGCACCTGAAATCTTAGAGTTTGGTTAGCTTAATCTCCCGCCAGACTGCATGAGCATCATTAAAAAGGCTAGACTCCCTACCACTAGAGCTTGCTATGCCGCAAAGTGGAAAAGATTTGTAATTTACTGTACAAACGACCAAATCAACCCACTAGATGCTTCTATTCAATACTTCTGTTACCTTTTGCACCTACAACAATGTAACCTAGTGTATACATCCATTAGACTCTATCTCGCTGCCATAGCAGCTTATCTTCAAAACAGACAACCCTTGTCTTTGTTTAGAGTTCCAACTATCAAAGCTTTTATGGCAGAACTTAAAAGAATAATTCCACCTAGAGTTCCACCCGCTCCAGTATGGAAATTAAATGTGGTCCTTACCAGACTCATGGGTCCCTCATTTGAACCTATGCATAAATGCGAATTACAATTTCTCACCTGGAAAGTAGCTTTCCTAATTGCCATCACCTCTCTCAGGAGAGTCGGTGAACTCCAGGCATTAACTACACAAGAACCATTTCTACAAATTCACCATAACAAAGTGGTTCTTAGGACTAACCCAAAATTTCTACCTAAAGTCGTGTATGCTTTTCACCTTCACCAGTCTGTAGAACTCCCAGTGTTTTTCCCTCTACCAGACTCAGTAGCAGAACAAGCTCTTCACTCGCTAGACGTGAAAAGAGCGATACTTAACTACATTGAAAGAACAAAATCCTTTAGCAAGACTAAAAAACTTTTTGTGTCTTTCTCCCCACCTCATAAGGGCAATCCTATCTCATAAACAGGAATTGCAATGTGGATTGTAGCATCCAAATATGCTATGCTAAAGCCAAACACATTAACCTTTCCCCCTAGAGCTCACTCCACACGCAAACTAAGGGCATTTATGGCATTCTTAGGGAACATTCCCCTAGATGACATCTGTAAAGCAGCAACTAGGTCTGCACCTCAAACGTTCACAAAACACTATTGTAGAGACGTGCAAGCAAAACAACAAGCTAGTGTGGGCCAGGCTGTATTAAGAACACTTTTTCAAACCACTGCAACAGATATAGGTAGCTACCGCTAAGGGGATAACTGCTGTATAGTCTATGCATAAGAATATACGATCTACAGCTCATATGCCTCGAACGAAAAATGCTACTTACCAGTATGTATGTGTTCTTGGCATGTAGAGCTGTAGATTCGTACACACCCACCGCCTCCCCGCATACCTCAATCTGTTCCAGTACTATCTTACTTGGATACATTACACATGGACATCTTTTCTAATTCTTACTAACTCCATCATAACCCTCCGTGAGCACTATCATACAAAGGAGGAGACACCTACCTTGTGACTACAACGACTTCTTCCAAGACAAAAACAAAGTGCAAACATCCGAGCCCAACACAAGATGGCGATACATGCATGAGTATACAAATCTACAGCTCGACATGCCAAGAACAGATGCATACTGGTAAGTAGCATTTTCCTTATTTGCACAAGCTTATCTAAATAAAGAATATGTAGTCTGTTTAGACTGACGATTTTTTTGATCTCTTGTGCACAAAATCCTTAGATACTCAACGAATTCAGCCTGCACTAATAATATTAATTCATAGGCTGTGATTTGAAAGTCAGTGCCTGAAGCCTAATGCAGTTTAATTCTCTTAAACATTTTGTCTACTGAGACCAGATGTGGTTGAAACAAATGGCTGTCTTGATCCTGATTGTTTTTTGTGATTAGTAAACATTTGAAGCTTAATAAAATATGTAAGAACTAAATATATTAGCTTGCTCATTCTCCTCTGAATACTTAAAAGGTGATAACTGAAGGGTAGGCTGAGCTCGACTGAAGCCAAGGCTGCTGCTTTGGCAGTTTGCACTGCACAAACATGTGCTTTTTATGGAGCAATAGAGCTCTTGTTGTGCTGGTTTAAGTCTTGCTGAAGCCATTATGCTATGCTATGGTGTGGATACATAAAGGCCAAGTTTACCAGATGCCTTACCAAACAACCCTCCATGGCTGAGGGTTATCCACAGTATTCTTGACAGCTTGAGGTGAGAATGGTGTTCCCTTCTCCACCCCCACCTTTGGATAAGTGAGATGAGTCCAGTCTCTACTGGAGTGTGCACATTTGTATGAGAACTTCCAGACGTAACCTATTGGTGCTGGAAAGCGTGCAGTGGCATGCCTCATCTTGGAGAGATTGGAAGGAACACCTGGATATGTTGTGGGATACTGCTCAGGGCAAGTTGGACAAACAAAAGAAGGGACTGTTAACTTATTTAACCTTTTTTTTAACCTGGGAGCCCAAGTAAAACTCTTAATTTGATTATTATTTAAGTAGAGTACTCACTACTCTCTTCCTTGCTCTGATGCCCCTGATGGAGGCCATGTTTATGGTCCTGGGGGATGGGTTATCCATAAGTGTGTGAAGCAAAGAGACAAGTTGGGATTACCACATCATAGATACTTGCATCAGTACGTTTAATTTCTAACTGTAATGCTGTATTTTCCATTATACCCTTTAGCCTTTCCCCACAAACAATTTAACCTTAAAGTAAGATGTGCCCTTCTTACTTGCTAGGCCTGTTGTTGGACCGTTTCTGCCTGGATTTAACATAATTGTGAGGAAGTGCAATCTTTCTTGCATGGTACGCCCCCACATTTTGCTGAATTGCTGATGTGCTTTGACTGAGTGTGCCCTGGGCTCCTACTAACCAGGTGCCCAGGGCCTGTGTTCCTTCCCTAAAACTGTGTTGAAACTAAAACCCATTTGGGATCTCTGATCACCTGTAAGCCCCAGGTACATGGTACCCAGGGCATGGTGACCAGAAAAGGCACCTAAGGGCTGCAGCACTTATTGTTCCACCCTTAGGGGCCCAGTACCCTGACACACACACACACACACACACTGCCTTTGCAGGCTGAGTGTCTTGGTGCAGAACTAAACAAAGTGTCGACATGGCACACATTCCTGTGTACCAAGCCCACTGCCCTGGCTTACATCAGTCACCCCTCTAGCTAGGTGCCCTATGCCAGTGGTGTGGGCACATGTGCATGAGCCCTGTGCCTCTACAGTACCCAGGGCCATTCCTGGTCACTGTAAGTGCAGTGATGCCATTAAGAGTATATGGTGCTGGGAGGTTGTCATTACGAACTCCACAGCACCATCCATAATGGCTACACTGAAGACTGACAAGTTTGGTACCAAACTTCTCAGCACATTAAACTCACACTGATGCCAGTGTGGGATTTAATGTAAAATGCACCACAGAGGGCATCTTAGAGATGCCCCCTGAAACCTAACCTACAATCCACGCCTTAACTGAGAGGCCCCCTAGGCCGCCACACAGCAGACATGTTGCTGGACCCCTGGGTGGAGAGCCTCCGCTCTCCTGGGCCTGCAACAATGCACATCCTGGGCGAGGTGCTAGGTCTCCTCCCCCAGTATGGGCAGGGGGAAGCTTCAAAGGCATGCCGCCTTTATGAGCTTCTCCAGACCACTTGCTGTACTCAACAACTGGCCCACACCGGTGCTTACCCCCACTCTGGCGGGAAGACTGGCGGGAAACCATAAGTGATGAAACTGGATGTGCCAGCCTGTGCCAACTCCACCCCTCGGGTGGGAGAGGCGAGGTGAAGCACAACTCCGGGCTCCGGCCATCTTGAGGATGGGGAGCACTGCCCAATCAGAGAAAGGCTCCTGCCGCCCTCCCACAGGAGAGGAGCAGGATAGGGGGTGTACTCACCTATTGGTCCCTGCCCTTCCCCCACCTGTAACACCCCATAAGTTAGTATTTAGGGGCACTCTGAACCTTCCTTCCTCACATCACTTCCAGCCCCCCCCCACCCCTAGCTACAGGGATTTTCTACATCAGAGGGTGCTCTGTGAGCTGTATTTACTGGGGCCTGTGCACTTCGTTTTTTGGCCAGCAAGGGGGGGGGGGGGGGTAAAGCTTTATTCAAACAGTAGTGTTAGATTTCGAGTTAGTGAAGCCTTTACCTGCTGAAGGCCAAAGTTGTGGATTGAGCCTGTCTGTCTCCTAGGAGATTCTGAACAGGAGCAAGCAGCTTCCAACTCCCTGGCCAGCAAACCTTGTCTGAGGTTGCTGAGACCCTATATGGTGTGCTGGTGGTTGGCACATGTGTACACTGATTGGTGATTGTATCTGGTGTTTCTATTGGGTTAGGGTTAAGGTCCTCATTGGTTGGGTATTTGAGGGTTCTGACTGGTTTCTCGGTCTGTGATTCAATCATTGCAGGGTTGGGACTAGGGCTAGGGTTCGGATTTCTATAGGAAGTAGGGACTAGGGCTTCCTATGTTATTGGTTGTTGGGAGTAGGGTGGGACTAGGGCTAGGGTTAGACCTTCAATTGGAAGTAGCTATTTAGTGCTTCTGGTGTGATTGGTTGTTGGACCAGGTGTGGGACTAAGAGTAGGATTACTAATGGAAGTAGGGACTAGGGCTACCTGTACCATTGGCTGCTTGGACTTGGGTTGGGACTAGTGGTAGGGCTAGGGCCTTTACTGGACGTAGAGATCAGGGTTTTTGAACTGATTGGGTGCTTGGACTAGGGTTAAGATTGGCTGCAAGGTCCTGGTCTCCTATTGGTTCTAGAAGTTAGGGCTAATTTTGTGATTGGATAATGTTAGGGCTAGGGTTCCCATTGGCTGAAGGGGTCACCTGATTACTAGGGCTACAAAAAAGGCAGGCTTAGGGCGTCTCAGCCCGGGCGTCGAGGCTAAGGGTGGAGAGGACAAGGGTAGTTGCCTGTTTGGGCCTGTTAAGGGTGGAGAGGACAAGGGTAGTTGCCTGTTTGGGCCTGTTCGAGACTGATCGGGACTAGGGACAGAAATGCTGCCCTTTTTCTCATTAAAAAAAAACCTGCACTCTTTTATCCCTCCACTATCCTTTTTTTTCTATAAAAATTAACAGACTAACATGTTCACTTCTCAAATTCCATGTTCCATATTCAACTATACTAATATACTGCCCAAATAACTGAATAACATATCTACTACTCAAATTACTTCATATTTATACTATACTAATTTTCAACACTAATCCTTTATGGGTTCCGGAGTGGCGTGCTACTCGCCAAAAAGCGCTTCAACACCCATCAGGGGTAACAAGTGCTATATGAATGCAAATCTTTCTTCTCCTTTTATCCATCTGCTATCCTTCTCACTCCAAGTAACAGACTAATATACACCGCTGAAATTACCTCATATTTCATCTATCCTTCTGCTATAATTCCAAATCCAAATAACTGACTAACCTATCCACCACTTAAAATGTACTTGCATGTTTCACTATACTAATTCAACACTAATCCTCTGTGGGTCCCGGAGTAGCGTGCTACCCGCCGAAAAAGCGCTTCGACGCCTCGTCAGGGGTAGTAAGCGCTATATAAATGCAATTACAATACAATACAATACATCTCGATTTCAAAACAAGAAAGAAGACCAAGAAGAAGTCTTGCCGCGCAGCTGCTCACAAGAGGACAACACCAACTGATTTGGCCCCAGCCCTACAGGCATGTTGATCCTTGAACCTGCTCTTGCTGAATCCCGGCGTCTCATGCGGACAGCAACCTCGAGAACCCCGGAGGACCTGCCTGCCTTGACCCTCTTAGAGACTGGGACTCCAATGAGCAGTGGTTCTGCTCAAACAGAACACCCCTGGTGCCAGCCAGGAACCGCGAATCCAGCACACTCTGCACCGGCCAAGACCGCCTGTGCCTGAGTGAACAAAGATCCTGAGGACGTCCCCCCCCCCCCCCCCCCCCCTACCCCTCCACCGCCCCCGGCGATTCTGTCCTGGAATCCAGTGCCCAAGGACGCTCCTCGATGACACCTGCAGCCTCAGAACAAGGGTCCCCTCCAACCGCGACCAGCAGAGGGTAAGATTTCCCGACATCAAAAGACACCCCTGCACCCTCCGGCCCCCTGTGCCCAACTCCGGGGTGCCTACCTATCCTCCAAGATCCCAACTTACCCCTCGGAGTGTTGGTCGCTCCTGAAGATCCTCTGTCCCAGCGCTTGCAGCCTTTGTCCACTTTCCAAGATCTCCATTGAATAACATTGAGCGCCAGACCGCTCAAAAGCACCCTGCACCCAGCCGCCCGAGTGCACCTGGCAGTGCAACCTTTGTCCTCATCTACTTCCCCCTTTGACCTGAGCAAGTGACCAGGAGCTCAGCTCCCACAGCAACGTGGCCTGCTAGCCAGCAGCCACCAGCCACCAACCGCAGGCCCCCTGCCTCTCATTGGATAACATTGGGCCTAACTACCTCTGCACCCGGCTGCCCCAGTACCGATGAGGGTGTAACAACTATACCTACTTGACCCTAGGAGACCCCGAGTCTATGCCCAGAACCTTAACTCTGTCAGTCGAGTACTTACCCAAAAGCTGATAACTCACTTTCCTTCCATAGGATAACATTGACTGGTTTCACTTGAAAATTCTTTCAAGTGTGGAGTTTTGGAACTTTAAAATATTCATCTAAAATCAACCGAACAACGAATTCCGATTTACTCACCTGTTATCAGGAGAGAACCCAGTGCTGCATCTTTTAGCTCAGCACTGACCCTGAAAAGTAACTTTAATCGTACTTATCAGTAACTTGAATTTCCTTCCATAGGAACCCATTGTTTGGTTTTCATCAGAAAAGTTTCTAAGTGTTGAAACTACAAATATTCCCTAAAAATCGCCTGTTTGACTTACACATTTTTCCAACTCTTTATAGGAGATGCACCAGTGCTGGATCCAGGATCCAACACTTGAGTAAGAAAAAGTAATCATAAAACTGCTTCACTGCTAAGTGAATTTCCTCCCATAGGATAACATTGGTGATTCTATGTGAAAAAGTTTCCAAGTGACAACTTTTAAAATGCAATAATATTCCTTAAAAATCACTGCTGTAACCAAAACACTTTTACTTAACTGTTTACAGTGCATGTCCCAGGACTGAATCTAGGATCCAGTCCTGTGGTTAGAAAAGTAATCTACAACGTGACTAATTGCATTTAACTAAGAAATTACCATTGAGCTCAATGTTGCATTGTGTTTGAAATTGTGTTGCCTATTGCAACAACTGTAGCTATTGTATTCAAAGATTCTGTTGCCTATTTGAAAAGTATTTAACTAAAGTAATTTATTCTGAGAAAGTATATTTTGATACCTTGTTGGTTATAAAATAAAATAACTATATCTTTTGATACAAAACAATTGGCCTAGAGTTCAGTTCTTGAGTGTGTGAGACCATTTGTTGACTGAGTGTGTACAACAACTGCTTTGCACTGTACTCTGATGCTGCCTTACTGCTCGACCAAGCTACCACTTTAGAGAGTAAGGTTATATCTAACTTTGGCCTCTGCCATACCTCTGGGGACTGTGGACTCTGTGCACACTGTACCTTACTGTGGTCCAGTATATACAGAGCCACTTTCTTACAATAACCGTCTAGCCTGTGCTGGTGTCTGTGTAGTCTTATGCACCTTTAATGTACTGAAAGAACAATTGCATGCTGAGATTAAGGTTCAAAGTTCATTTTGATATACTCAAGTTTATCCAGACTACTTGCATTTGCCCAGTTAAATTGATGCAATAGCCATACTTCGCAAATGCACCCTCTACTTTGATTTGATGAGGTGAAAAGAATTTCTCGCACCCAGTGATAGATTTTCAACTTTTGCTTTATTACGAAGTCATTTTGCCAGCAGACCTATTTCTTTCTCATTACTTGGCATGTACTACTAAATAATGTAAAGTCTGGAGAGTTGTGAAAGGGTTTGTCGAACACTATGGCAGTCCTGTTAATACTGGAAAATATTTCAAGTGTCTGCCAAGTTCCCTATCTTGTGTATGTAATCCGCTAGTTAGTCACTGCTGCTTTTCACAAATTCATGAGTGGAAACAATAATTCTGATTACTCTCTTACTGGACATTTTTTTCTTCTTATTTATGTAACTTTGTTTGAATGTACACCTGCACCTTTTAATATTATCCAATTGTCTATTCAATTTTCCCTTCTTGTAACTTTGGGGAAAAAAATCTATTACTTTTCTTATACTAGCTATTTTTTTTTTTAGTCGTGTATCGTGGCAAGTTGGGTAAATCTACATTTATCTACTCCTAGTGACGACCTTACAGATGTTGTGCTAACATAGACATTTTTATACCAAACAAATGGTGCATTTTTTATTATTTGTTTTTTTATAGCAAAGACAGAGTAAAGGCATTTTCCCTGTGGGTATTTACCTCGCAGTATTATGGTACAGTCTTGTGCTTGAGTTCACTATTGGTAGTGAAACTGCCTCCAACTTTTAAATGGATAAGAAAATGCTTCTTTCGCAGTAGCAGAATGTTTGTGCCACAGGCACCCCACATTCCATAGTACAGTGGACCAAGCCATAACCCTGCCTGGCATACTGATGTCAGTGTATCTGAAAGAGACTATTAGTTATAGATTCCTCACATTAGAATTAGCCCCTGGTCGTCAGACTGGATCTGGAGAATTTTTTCCTCAGCAGCACCCCTGCACATCAGTAGGTGGCGTTGGTCGACTCCGTGTCCGTCGTCTGCGTCGTGGTCGCCGGGATGACGTCGCAGTGCCTATTTAGACGCTGCCCCTGCACGCTTACGTCAGTTCTTTCTTTCTCTATGCCAGCCTAGCGCATATCCGAAGAGAGCTTGCCCCTTTGTGACTAAACTTTTTCGTCTATTGTCGATTTTTTTTTTCGAGTCTTCGGTGCGTGAGGAATGCCCCTTCGGCGGACCGGCTTCGCACCTTGCGACTTCTGTCACAAGCTGATGTCTCTGATGGACCCACCCCTTTGTGTGCCTCTGGTGCCTGTAGTATGACCGAAGTTGTGCTCGGACTGTCGGGCCACGGATCGGAATTGGTTGCGGAAGTGGTCCTGAAAGCTTTTGGAGGCCTGGCAGTCGGCTCTGCGTCGCTCCTGGTCTAGCTCGTGGGGAAGGTCTTGAGACCCGTCGCAGAGCCACCACACCTCATCCAAGTCTTCGCACTCCTCGGGGTAATAAAAGCACAAGAAGAAGGCCAAGAAGCACTGTCACTCTTCGCCTTTTCCCCGTCGGTCTGCTGACGCGGGATCCGGAGTGTCTAAGGCTCCGTCTCAGCACCTTACTCAGGGACGTCTCTGTGCCTCCCCCGTTTACGGGAGCCGTGGCGTCCCCTGCCCAGCTTTGTACGTTCTACGAAGCCCTCCACCATGTATTAGGGCAGCCTGACTGTCCTGCGGGTTCGCCTTTGGGCCCCGCAGAGCCAGTTGGCAGCCCTGGGCCTTCGATGCCGGGCGCTCCGGCCCGAGGGCCCCCATGGATCCAGGCCTGGATCGGTATCGACTTAGGTCGACCCTACTCTACCTTCCTTGCTGCCGATCCTGGCGACGACGCCCCCGACCGGCACCTCCCCATCCTGGAGATTGAACTGAACCTACGTCGGCCGAAGTCTGTTCCGACGCTGGAGGGTACTTGTGTTCCCTTGGTCATCCCAGGTGTTCCCTATCGCCCTGAGTGTGGTAATGAGGACTGGAAGGGGTCTCTGGACCCTGTGACAGACCAGCTAGAAGAACCGGACTGGAGAGAGCAATTGGGTTTCGCCAGTGGTCTGGACACCTCCCCAGAGCTTGGCATGCTTTCTTGCCCTACCGTGGGTATGGCGGAGGGAGCGTCCTATGCAGTGGTGGTGCGTAGGGCAGCCGAGGCCTCGGGCCTGGAGCTCCCTACAGTGGCAGTCAGGACTAACCTCTTGACAGAGGTGCTTCAACTGGCGACAACTTCCTCTGAACCCTTTGTGCACTTCAATGAAGCAGTCACGGATGTCCTTCTGGGCACTTGATCCAAGCCCAGAACAGGGGCTCCTGTTGAACGGACGATTGCCTGCCAGGCGATCTCATTTTCCTCACCCAATACCCTTCCCGAAGAGCTTGGTGGTACAAGCTTCTTCTTCCAAGGACACATTCCCTTCTGCACCCCCAGACAGGGAATCCAAGAAGCTAAATCATTCTGGGAAGCGCATGTTCTCTTCCTCCAGCTTGGCACAGCGGTCTGTGAATACTGCCTGCCTCTTGGGCCGATACTCCCATACCGTCTGTTATACGGTTGCGCAGGTGCTGCCTCATTGCCCGGAGGAGGCCCGGGCCGTCCTCTCCCAAGCTGTGGCAGATAGGAGAGATGCAGCACAATTTACAATTCGCTGTGGACTGGATACCACCGACTCACTGGACAGAACGATTGCCACGGCGTTAGCCCTTCGGCGCTACGCCTGGTTAAGGATGTCTGTTTTTTCGGGGGCTGTTCACAGTCAACTCTGCTGGATATGCCCTTTGATGGTCATTGCCTTTTTGGTGACAAGGCAGACTCGGCGCTGGAGCCCTCTAAGGATTCTCTGGCTGCGACCAGATCCTTAGGCCTCGCTGCTTCCTCCCATTCACCACAGTCTGCTTTTCGCCCCTCTCGTGGTTACAGAAGCGGCACCCCACCACGTCCGACCCAGTCCAGCCTCCGGTCCATGCAACCGGCACAGCCTCTGTGTGGCCGCAGATGTGGCACCAAGGGACGTGGGTCTAGGAACCAGCAGGCAAGCCAGTCCACTCCCCGCAGCAGCCTCCAAACCCTCCTAGTTTGACCCTTCAGGTCCATCAGCGGCCAGTGGGTGGCAGGATTCGCCACCACCTCCCCCACTGGCAATCCATCTAGTCAGACAGTTGGGTATTGCAGATGGTCCGAAGGGGCTACTCCCTCGCCTTCCTCCATGCCACCGTCTTTAGATCGCTTGTCGGAGGACCATTTGGCGCTTCTCCTCCCGAGAGTTTCAGCTCTCTTGGTCAAGAGAGCTATCAAAACGGTCCCTGTGCAAGAAGTAAGTCTTGGATGCTATTCCTGCTACATTCTGGTGCCCAAAAAGGACAAGGGCCTGTGTCCTATCCTAGACCTCAGGGCCCTCAACCGCTTCCTCAGGAAAGAGAAGTACAACATTCTAACCTTGGCTCGGGTCCTATCTGCCTTTGACCCTGGAGACTGGATGGAGGTATTGGACTTGCAGGATGCTACTTTCACATCCCAGACCTGCCAGCCCACAGACGTTACCTACGGTTCATGGTAGCCACGAGCATTTTCAGTTCACTGTTTTCCCCTTCGGCCTTACCAGTGCTACTTGGGTTGTAACAAAAGTGATGGCCATGGTGGCAGTTCATCTGCGCAGATCAGGGGTTCCAGTCTTCCCCTATCTCGACGACTGGCTGCTGAAGGTGGGCTCACCCCAGGCTGTCGTCTCCCACCTCCAGACCACGGCAGACCTCCTGCACTTGCTGGGGTTTACTATCAGCGTGCCAAAGTCACACCTGATGCCCTCTCAGTCGCTCCTTTTCATCTGAGCTGTTCCGGACACAGTGCCGTTTTGAGTCTATCCTCCCGAGCAGTGAGTCTGGGATATTTGGGCTATGATACTGAAGTTTCAGCCTCTATCCTGGATTTCGTTGAGTGTGACCCTGAGGCTGCTGGGCCTCATGGCCTCCTGCATCCTACTGCTGGATCATGCCAGATGGCATATGTAGTCTCTGCAGTGGGACCTGAAGTTCCAGTGTGCGCAGCATCCGGGGAATCTCTGAGTATGTGCAGATCTCGGAGGGAACTGCGTAACAACTGCAGTGGTGGTTAAGGAGCCAGGATTGGGTCAGAGGCAGATACTTCTCCCTTTCCCAACTTGACCTCACAATGGTGACCAATGCATTACTCCTGGGATGGGGCGGCCATCTGGGAGAGGCAGAGATCAGAAGAGTCTGGTCTCCGGCGGAGTCTGGGCTCCATTTCAACCTTTTGGAGCTTTGTGCGATTTGCTTGGGACTGAAGGCATTCCTTACCTCCCTCAAGGGGAAAGCAGTGCAGGTGTTCACAGACCACAACACCGCCATGTGGTACTGCAACAAACAGGGCGGGTGGAGTTGTGGACCCTATGTCAAGAGGCTCTTCGCCTTTGGACATGGCTGAAACATCCGGGCCTGACCCTGGTGGTTCAACACCTGGCAGGTTCTCTGAACATCAGGGCGGATGAACTCAGCCGTAGGTGTCTGGTAGATCACGAATGGCGTCTTCATTCGGAGGTGGTGCAACGTCTCTTTCAGCAGTGGGAAGAGCCTTGGTTAGATATGTTTGCCACCAAAGAGAAGGCGCAAAGTCAGCAGTTTTTGCAACGACCTGGCGTTCCTGGGATCGGGGACAGACACCCACAGAACACACGACAACCGGATAAATGCAAAGTATTTAATGGTGAGGTATTACTCAAAGGAAAGTAACTATCAAAACATAGGTTATAGGTAAAGTCCAGTCTTTATACGATACCCAAGCACAGCTGCTGGAGGTTCAAACCGTCCTCCGCATGTACACCGGTCCCGATGTACTCCAACGGAGGGCACTGTGCTAAATAGCGGCCGACAATGCCGTTCGACAGCTGTGAAGGGTGGTATAGTTTCTGTGACAGGGCAGGGGTCTTGAGGAACGTGGGAGTCACCCAGCCGGGTTCTCTACCACTGGTTCTAGAGGGTACCGGGAGCAGCCGCTCTACCTGGTACTAGAAACTGGTCCCTCCGCAATGCCCGCTGTACTGCGACGCGGTAACCACCACCTGGTGTGCGTCTTCAGTACCCTGGCACTGCTAATCACAGCCAACAAGGTAGAAGAGTGGGGTCGAGAGCAGCCGCTCGATCGGACCTCCTACCTCTTCCGCTTTCCTCGCGGAGAGACCGCAAACACCTCCCGGTGTGCGTCTCAACGCGGAATCCAGAACAGTCCAAAGTACGGGGGCTGGGAGCTTCGGCTCGCACCAGCCTCCGCTGCTCCGGCGTGGGGGAAACGAACGAACAAACAAGAGTACCAGGGCTGGGAGCGTCCGCTCCCACCAGCCTCTACCGGGACCCTGGTCAGAGCCGCGCTGACTCGTCCGAGTCAGAATGCGCTCCACAGCTAAGAAGCCGGCTACTAGGAAGGGAGCAGAGACACGGGGCAGAGAGCGGGGCTCCGTTCTTACCTCCGTACTCAGAGTGATCCTCAATAGCCGCAAGTGTAACAAGGAGCGCTAAGCTGCAGGTCACGTCGGGGAGTGAATCCGAATATCCGACGCAGCGTCCATGCCATTTTTCACCTAAGTAGGCGGTCCTTCCTCGTTATGCAACCGCGGACTCCCGCGGTGCATAATCGCGTCACGCTAGGCCTTCTGGGAACTGTAGTCCGCGCTGTTTGCGGCGCGCTGCAAACGGCGATTTGTCCAAGGAGGGAAGGAATCCATGACAGTACATCCCCCTTCCATCCTCACTGCCCTGCTGGGCCCGCACAAGAAGGGAAGCGGCGATGAAATGAAGACACCATGCGGGGCGCGTGAACCCCAGCAGCCGGTTCCCATGACTGCTCCTCCGGGCCCTACCCTTTCCACTGCACGAGGTACCACAGTTTGCCCCGTCGCCACTTGGAATCCAAGATGCCCGCTACTTCGTGTTCCACCTCTGAATCCACATTCACAGGCACCGGAGCTACTCGTTTGGGTGAGGATGATGGCTTCAACAAAGAAACGTGGAAAACGGGGTGGATCCACAGGGACTGGGGAAAGCATACCTTCACATTCACAGGGCCAATGCACTTGGAGATACGATATGGGCCCATGAATCGGGAATGGAACACGCTACGTTTTCTGAAGCGTATGTTCCTCGTAGAGATCCAGACGTAGTCTCCCACTTTGTACACAGGTCCAGGCCGTCTCCTTCTGTCCGCAGTCGCTTTGTACCGTACCTTGGCCTCTTCCAGAAATGCACGGGAACGTATCAATGTTTCCTTGATGTGAGCCACCCTCTTGGCTGTTGCTGGTAATTTGCCGTCCCTGACCGGATGGACAAACGGCAAGAACCTGGGGTGGTGCCCGTAGTTGCCGTAGAAGGGGGAGGCCTTGGTGGAACTGTGCGTGGCGTTGTTGTAGGCTATCTCTGTGATCCCTAGCATGTCCACCCATTCATCCTTCCCCTGGTCGACAAAACAGCGCAGATACTGTTTGAGCGACTGGTTCAGGCGTACCGTTTGGCCATCCGTCTGAGGGTGATAGCTTGTAGATAGGGCCGACTTAACGTGCAACGCTGAACACCACGTCCTCCAGAACTGGGCGGTGAACTGAGACCCCCTGTCGGACACTATCACACTGGGCAGGCCATGCAGTCTCACAACGTTCTTTAGCAGCAACGATGCCAGTTCACCTGCCGAAGGGACTTGCTTGCATGCGATGGAAGTGCCCCATCTTGGTGAGGTAGTCCACCACCACCAAGATAGCCGTGTTCCCATGATCCACTGGTAGACCCACTATGAAATCAAGAGAGATGTTCTCCCATGGTCTGCTGGGCGTGGGAAGGGGTTGGAGAAGCCCTTGCGTTTGTTTGTGGTCGGCTTTCATGGAGGCACAGATGGAACAGGCCGAACCCCATTTCCTTACGTCCGCTCTCATGGATGGCCACCAGAATTGCCGTCCCAAGCAAGCCACTGTTTTCTCAAACCCCAAATGACCCGCACACGGCGACACATGGCACCAATCGAAGGCTTGCCTTTGGAGCCTAGGCGTGGGTAGCAGCAGACAACGGCCTTTCACGGGTATCCCGTTGGTCAACCGCCATTCTCTGTGACTGAGGAGCCACCTCCTCCACGTGAATGAGCGGATCCCTCTCTGGATTCCCCTGAGGAACGTATCTGATTGTATGACCCCTAAGACCATCTGAGGGGGAATGATGGAATGTTCCGTGACAGGTTTTGGGTCCCTGGTGTCCGATTGCCTTGACAGCGCATCCGCCTTCCTGTTCTCCGTACCCGGCCGGTACGTTATGTGGAAGTGGAAACCAGAGAAAAAGATCATCCAACGCAGCTGGCGGGGAGAAAGGTGTCTGGTTGCAGTCATAAACTGCAGGTTCCTGTGGTCTGTATACACAGTGACCACATGTCGGGCCCCCATCAGCAGATGCCGCCACTCAGTGAAGGCGTCCTTGATCGCCAGGAGTGCCTTCTCCGCGATATGGTAGTTGCGCTCCGCGTCGTTTAGTTTCCTGGACATATATGCCACCGGGTGGAGCAACCCCATACCTGTATCACGTTGGGACAGTATGGCACCCAGTGCCACTTCCGATGCGTCCGCCTCCACCACGTAGGGAAGCACCGGGTCCAGGTGAGCCAACACCGGGGCAGTACTGAAGGCCTTTTTCAGGGCCACAAAGGCGTTCTGCGCATCCAGGTTCCGCTCGAACACCTGGCATTTCCTTAGTAGTTGAGTGATCGGGGCTACCAATCCGGAAAATCCCTCGATGAACCGCCTGTAAAAGTTGGCGAAGCCTATGAAGCTCTGGACGTCCTTAACACCCCGTGGGACCGGCCATTCCTCCACTGCTCTGATCTTACGCTCCGCTATCTCCTGTCCGTCTGGACTCCGCGTCACCCCAAGGAACTCAACAGATGTGACGTGGAAGTCACATTTACTTAGCTTACAGTACAACATGTTCTCCCTCAGCTTCTGTAGTACCGATGAGATGTGTTGCACGTGATCCTCTTCCGTGTCAGAATATATGAGGATATCGTCGATGTAGACGACGACGTATACATCCAATACCTCCCGGAACACCTCATTCAGGAAGAACTGGAAGGCCGCAGGGGCGTTGCAGAGCCCGAACGACATGACGAGGTACTCAAAAAGGCCGAACCTGGTCTTGAAGGCCTTTTTCCACTCGTCGCCGTCCCTCATGCACACCAGATGGTATGCCCCCTTGAGGTCAAGCTTGGTGTAAACCCGGGCCTTTTTTACTTGTTCCAGGAGAACGCTAATGAGAGGAAGGGGATATCTGTTTTTTATGGTTATTGCGTTTAAGGCCCTAAAGTCCACGCACGCTCTCAATTCACCGTTTGCCTTCGGGATGAAAAAGAGGGGCGATGCGGCTGGGGATTTGGATGGTCTGATGAAGCCTAGTTCAAGGAGTTTGTCCAGATAAGAACGCAAATGTACGTTTTCGGGCTCGGTTAGGGCATACAGCCTACCGCTGGGAACACTTGCACCTGGAACCAAATCGATCTGGCAATCAAATATCCTGTGCGGAGGGAGCACCTCCGCCCTCACTTCGTCAAAGACATCTTCATAGCCGCGGTATACGCTAGGAAGCGTAACAGACTTCTCGGCTGCGGTGGCCACTGTGTGTCTTTCGGTCAGGGGGGTGTCTTGAGGTTCCTGTTGCTTACCGTTGTCTGCAAAACGGTGAAGACATCTCGATGTGGTGTGTGGTCCAATTCACCAAAGGGTTGTGCTTTTGGAGCCAGGGCAGACCCAATATGACTCCGTACTGTGGGGCTCTGATGATGCTAAAATCGATCGTTTCAGTATGCCTTTTGCCGAACTTCACTGGTAGTTCTCCCGTATGATGCCCAATAGGTCCTGTCACAGACGTCTATAGCATATACTTCTTCTGGCTTGCTTTTGGGAAGGAGAGGGATCCCCAATCTCTGCGCCTCGTTGTAATCCATGAAGAGGCCTGTGGCTCCTGAATCCACCATGGCCACCACAGGGATCCATTGATCTTGGACCCCCACGTGCACCGTGATGAACAAATGACGTTGTCCTCTTTATTCAGAACTAGACAGGGAAGGGATGTAGGTGTGACTCCAAGAGGCCCCTTCCGTTATCCTGGAGTCCGTCAGTTTTCCGCCGGTACGTCCACTACCGCCGTCACCGACTTGTTGGACCTGTACCGACTGTTCTTTGGCTTGGCAGGACACTCGCGGACATAGTGTCCTTTCTTGCCGCACTATAAGCAAAGACCCTGTTTACGGCGTGATTCCTTCTCTGCTGCAGTAAGGCTGGCTCTTATGGCTCCTATGTCCATGGGCTCGGTCTTGGTGGCGGAGCCGGTTTCCTGGCTCCCCATCGAGAGGTGTGAAGGCAGTGCCTTGCCTTTCTTCCTGTGGTCTCCTTTTCGCTCGCTTAGCCTGTGGTCCAAACGCAGCACCAGGCTGATGAGGCCTTCGCAGGTCTTGGGTTGTGGGTCAATTTGAGCCACAACGTCCTTGAGCTCGTCGCACAGTCCCTGGTGAAAGAGCGCAGTTTGTTTGGCGACAGGCCACTTGGTTTCAGCCACCAGCCTGCGGAATGCATTGAGGTACTGCAGCAAGTCGTTGTTACCCTGTTTCAGTTCTAGCATTTCGCGATCAGCGGTGTATGAGTCCGCCCTTAGGTCGAAGACTCTTAGGAATTCCTTGCGGAACGCCCCCCTGTCACATAGAATGGGGTTGTCTCTGCTCACCAACGGAACTGCCCAATGCGCCGCGTCCCCAGCCAAATAAGACTAAAGAAAAGCCACCCTGGCTTGGCTGGTAGGAAAGGCCTTTGGTTTGCATGATAGATGTAGAGCTATCTGTGTGAGGAACACCTGCACCGTGTTGGGGGTCTCTGCTGTACCTCTCTGGTGTAGCCAATGGCATGGAGACAGGCATCTCTACCACTACCGCAGGGGCAAGAAAAACAGAGGCAGGACCAGGCAACAGAGGGTCCCTCTGCATTGCGTCCAGCCATGACGTCGGCGGATTCCTGCCTAGATGCCGTTAGTTCGATTTGTATCGTAGCCAAAGCAGCTAATACCTCCTCCAATGTGGCCATGTCTGTCACCCGACCAGGGGATAGTTATAGTTTGTAAGGTCGGATATTCTGTAACGACCTGGCGTTCCCTGGATCGGGGACACCCACAGAACACACGACAACCGGATAAATGCAAAGTATTTAATGGTGAGGTATTACTCAAAGGAAAGTAACTATCAAAACATAGGTTATAGGTAAACTCCAGTCTTCATACGATACCCAAGCACAGCTGCTGGAGGTTCAAACCGTCCTCCGCATGCACACCGGTCCCGATGTACTCCAACGGAGGGCACTGTGCTAAATAGCGGCCGACAATGCCGTTCGACAGCTGTGAAGGGTGGTATAGTTTCTGTGACAGGGCAGGGGTCTTGAGGAACGTGGGAGTCACCCAGCCGGGTTCTCTGCCACTGGTTCTAGAGGGTACCATGAGCAGCCGCTCTACCTGGTACTAGAAACTGGTCCCTCCGCAATACCCGATGTACTGCGACGCGGTAACCACCACCTGGTGTGCGTCTTCAGTACCTTGGCACTGGTAATCACAGCCAACAAGGTGAAAGAGTGGGGTCGAGAGCAGCCGCTCGATCGGACCTCCTACCTCTTCCGCTTTCCTCGCGGAGATGCCGCAAACACCTCCCGGTGTGCGTCTCAACGCGGAATCCAGAACAGTCCAAAGTACGGGGGCTGGGAGCTTCGGCTCGCACCAGCCTCCGCTGCTCCGGCGAGGGGGAAACGAACAAACAAACAAGAGTACCAGGGCTGGGAGCGTCCGCTCCCACCAGCCTCTACCGGGACCCTGGTCAGAGCCGCGCTGACTCGTCCGAGTCAGAATGCGCTCCACAGCTAAGAAGCCGGCTACTAGGAAGGGAGCAGAGACACGGGGCAGAGAGCGGGGCTCCGTTCTTACCTCCGTACTCCGGGTGATCCTCAATAGCTGCAAGTGGAACAAGGAGCGCTAAGCTACAGGTCACGTCGGGGAGTGAATCCGAATCAGCGTCCATGCCGATTTTCGCCTAAGTAGGCGGTCCTTCCTCGTGGACTCTCGCGTTGCATAATCGCGTCACGCTAGGCCTTCTGGGAACAGTAGTCCGCGCTGTTTGTGGCACGCTGCAAACGGCGATTTGTCCGAGGAGGGAAGGAATCCATGACAGTTTTGCACATTGGAGTTTCCAAGGCGACACTTGCTCTGTGACTCTTTTTGACGCGAGTGGAGTTGCGACCTCCTATACGCCTTTCCGCCTGTACCACTTCTGCCCCGAGTGCTGAAGAAGATCAAGTGCGACCGGGCCCAAATCATTCTTGTGGCACCGGACTGGGCACGAAGAGTCTGATACCCCGAACTACTGAGCATGCTATCGATCCTCCAATTACATTCACCTTAGGGAGGATCTTCTGTCTCAGCAGCGTGGGACTGTCCTCCACCTGAACCTTTCCAGCCTCCACCTCCTTGTTTGGAAATTGAACGGCGGCTGTTGACGGCTATTGACCTTCCTCCCGAAGTCTGTAATGTCATCTTGGCAGCCAGGTGCTCCTCCACTAAGACAGTATACTCCTGTTGATGGAACAAGTTTGTGGCATGGTGCGCAGCAAAGGCTATTGATCACCTTTCTGAGGTTCTTTTGTTCCTTCTCTTCTTGGCCCAGCAGGGTTCGGCTCTGGGCACTCTTAAAGGCTATCTGGCGGCCATTTCTGCTTTTCTTCAGCTATCAGATCAGCCCTCTTCGTTCAAGTCCCCTATTGTAAGTAGGTTCTTTAAAGTCATTATTCATCTCTTTTTAATGACTCAGTGGGAACCTTGTCTTGACCTACCTTATGTGCGCTCCCTTCGAGCATCTTCACAACTGTCCTCTTAGGCTTCTCACTCTGAAAACTGCTTTTTTTGTTACACTCACCTCTGTTCCAGAGTGAGTGCGCTTCAGGCTCTTTCTTCTAATCCCCCTTTGTTCTCAGTACATCCGAACAAAGTGGTGCTTTGAACGAGACCCTTGTTCCTAAATAAAGTTGTCACTCCTTTTCACATCAGACAGACTATCACTCTGCCCATCTTCTTTCCGCCTTTGCACCCTTCCAAGGAGGAGAAGAGACTCCACCGTCTGGACCCGAAACGTACGCTGTCTTTCTATATTGACGGCACAAAGGATTTCTGGGTGGACAATCAACTCTGCTATGTGGGTGCCAAGAAAGGTTGGGCTGTGCAAAAGCATACCACCTCTCGATGGGTCATCTTTTGTATAAAGATTTGTTACGCTTTGGCTAAAAAGGAACCTCCAGTGGGGCTAGGAGCTCATTCCACAAGAGCTATGGCAGCAGCTACTGCCTTGTCTCATTGAGTGCCACTCATTGACATCTGCCAGGCGGCCACATGGGCTTCTATGCATATGTTCACTAGACATTACTGCCTGGATAGTCGTGTCCAGAGGGATGGCTACTTTGCCTGGCTGTCTTCCAGGACTTTCTGGTGTGAACTTGGTTCCCAGTCCATCCTTTGTGGTTGGTATTGCTGGGGTGTCTATTCAAAGGTAAGAAGTCTCTTTCAGATAAGCAAGTTACTTACCTTTGGTAACAGTGTGTCTGTAAGAGACATATATTAGTTATAGATTCCTTACCGCTCCACCCATCCTCCCCGCTCTGAGAACTGAGTTCTAGGGATAGGGACTCCCTTGCAGGCCCCTAGTATGGTGCACCAGTGGTCAGTGTCTATCATGGATCTACGCTTCTGGCATGGAAAGTCGTGTCAGAACTGACGTCAGCGTGCAGGGTCTGTGTCTAAGTAGGTGCCACAACGTCATCCCGGCGACCACGACCACCTACCGACGTGCAGGGCTACTGTTGAGGAAAAAATTCTCTGGATCCAGTCTGGTGCCTGGGAGTAATTCTATAATCTATCTATAACTAATATATGTCTCTTACAGATACATTGTACCGAAGGTAAGTAACTTGTTCTTTAGAGCTTCTTTGTCATTCTTCAACATTTAATGGCCTTTCATGTATGTGATAAGAATATCCCAGTCCAGTTACAAGGTATCCATAGTGGTAGGCAGATAGTGTGAGGCAGATGGCTTTAGCACCAACTTAATGAGGGTTATGTCAAATGCCTCATGCACAGTTTTTTGGTCTGCTTGTGCCAATTTTGTGTCCATATTGCTCAAAGGGTTTTAAACATGCACCCTTATACCTTTCTATTTAGAGTTTTGTCAATGTGTGATCATCAACACACTGAATTCCAGTTGCACTTTTTTAATTAACCTGGAACTTGATTGAATCCTGTAAGCTCCAAGCATAGTTACCTACAATAAGCGGGGCTAAAACATCAAGCTTATGCAGAACTTAAGCATTTGATATTTTCAGACAGTTTCCAGAAACAACCATCTGGTTCGGTTGTGTGTTCCTCTGCTCCGGTCGTCACTGTCATTAAGATCCTTTTCGATCACCGTCATAATTGTTATTGATCGAGATTCATTCTAATATACATCTAAAATTGTTTGAGGTACAATTCTATTCCTGCCTTACCGGCCTTCGTCCTTCGGGGCAGAAATTCTGTCTGACATTTTTTCTTATACATAAACTACTATAAGGGTATGGAACGGACACCTTTTAAATTCTATCCAACCCAAAAATAACAAAAAATAATAAGTTGGTGGCCTAATTTTCTATGCAAGATACAGTGGTTGTGCTACTACCATTAATGGGAGCAAAACCTTTGTTACATTCCCCTCACACACTCTAATAGTGTCATGCTCCTTCATAGGGGCACCCTGGCTCCTAAAGGTCAGGGTGGGCTCAACTGTTTTTCAGGGTGCTCTTGCAAGAAACAGGCAGGGGGGTTTTAAAGATTAAAAAGCCACTATGACCTCCAGGTATCCCCAAGGCCGGGGGAATGGAACCAACTAGGTAGCCGAGCGGAACCCAATCTTTGATGACTGTTTGACTACAAGACCGGCCCCTTCTTCCCTGTCCCCATGAGAGGCGTGCAGTCCTCCGTGTTCTCGTTGGACACCTGGTACTGCTAACGTTCCAAGTAGGATAAGTATATCCAGGAGATGTTCTCTTGATATATTGAATATTGTTCATATTATCTTTCTGATTTTATATTGTAGGGAGGGATATAAAATTCACCTATGCCCTGATAAAAGCCATGGGCCCTTGGGGCCGTATAGTGGCTGAAACATGTTGGCATGCATGGGGTCATAGGACCATTAAATCCTACAGACAACCTTTTTCTTGTTTTTATCTATCGCTCCATATTAAAGGGATTCCTGGAGGTGATAGCGTTTTTATAATCTTTAAAACCCCCCAGCTCTTTTTTTCTTTCAAGAGCTCCCTGAAAAACTGTTGAGCCCACCCTGGCCGTTAGGAACCAGGATGCCCATATGATGAACCATGACGCTATTAGAGTATGTGAGGGGAATTTAACAAAGAGGTTGTGCTCTCATTCATGGTAGTAGCACAACCATTTTATCTTGTATAGAAAATTAGGCCGCCACTGTATTATTATTATTTTTTTTTGGGTTGGATACTCTTTTGGCTTTGGTTATTGTTTGGGAGGACCTATCCATTCCCACATCTGTTGTGGTAGTACCTCTCTACCCTTGAGGCCCTGACGCCAGTAGTGGGCACCTTTTAAATTCAGCCCTTCCTGTCATTCAAAATTCCCTCATACAGATTTGCATAAAGTGTGTAACTTCTGCCTCACATCTGATCATCAAAAACAAAGCTGCGAGACATGTAAATTCTTCAGGTCAAAGAAGAGTCTTCAGGACCGTAAAGCGAGAAGAATGCAAATGTCTTGACGCAGCATGGATGATACACTAGATATTTTCATTTCTGAGGAACTGGGAACAGAAATTGAGGCATATCTGTCGGCTGCAGATGAGGGTACATTCTCTCAAGAGCAAAGCTCCGACACCAAGACTGAAACCTTTACACCTGGGCAACAAAACCTGAGTTAACTGCCCTAAAAGTTGCACCCAAGGTACAAAAGTCTGCTGTTGGGCCTCATACCTTTTGGGCCATGGTTGGCACCAATGGAGTGATCACATAAAGTCTGGCCTCAGCTCCGAACCACCGTCAAAGACTAGCGATCTGAATCAGTCCACCTTCAATTGGAAAAAATCTTAGGAGTCAAAAATATCCAAAGCAGATGCTTCAGTACCGAAACCTTCTGATCTGAAAAAATGTTCGAACTCTAGCTCTAATTCTAAAGCCTCTGATCCAAGACACTTGTCAACCAGGCATATAGGAGACAAAACGTACTGTTGACCATTCTTCAGAAGAGGTTCAACCGGTCTTTGAAAACTTGGACCAGAAATTGGACAATAAACAAAAAAAATCTAGTAATTCATCCAGCTACAAGATGAATACTTACTAGACCTCCTCAAGCACATGTAGTTCCTGCAAAGATAAGAAAACAGGAGGATAAAGCCACCAGTCCACTTAGGATTACTCCTCCTCTAACACCACATACACCTTCACCTCAACAGTCTACAGACCATGAGGATATACAATCAAGAAATGTCAATACACTCTTTAACAGGGTTGGGGGATGATGATGATGAACACACACTACCCCTACAAGATGACTGATACATTTGACACAGATCCTCCTGATGACACGGATCGAGACCTTTATCCCTCTAAACCCTCTCCACCAGATGATATCACTGCATATTATGACCTTATAAATAGAGCCGCAAATTTTCATAAGGTACTTTTGCATACTGAGGAAATAGATTACTTTTTATTTGAAACTCTTTCCTCCACACAAAATCAACCCAATATCTACAGATGGTAAAAGGTGTGCTTAGGCATTCTACTGATATTTTTAAAGAGCCCTTAAAATCTGGAATTATCACTCTGAGTAGACAAAAACTATAAACCTTACCCACCAGACCCTACCTACGTTAGGACTCCGCTTACACCCGATTCCTTAGTAGTTGCACATAATAGAAAAAACTCAAGCAACTGGGATGTTCCATCACCAGACAAGGAGAGCAAATGTATAGACGCAGCAAGCAGGGAAAAGGGTGGCACACAATTCTCTAATCCCCAGCGAATTGCTAACTCTATAGGTCTGGTATGAAGGGTCAAACTGGGACGAAATGGAAGACATTTTACAACATCTCCCAGAACAATACAAAAAACAGTCATTCCAAATTACAGCAGAGGATAAAATTATATAAAACAAACATAAGGTGAGCCCATTAAGCAGCTGGTACAGCAGCTAGGGGAATAAATACCAACCTTATGCTAAGAACCAAAGGCATGGCTAAGAGTCTCTGGTTTTAAACCAGAAGTGCAACAAAATATAATAGGTCTTCCTTTTGATGATGAACACCTTTTTAGTCCACAAGTGGATGGTTTACTTGAGAAAATCAAAAAAGAAAATGAGACTGCAAAGTCAATGGGAGCACTACAAACAGTCTCAAAGGGGCACTTTTTGTCGCTCTAAATATCACGGAGGATCTAAAACAACCTCCACAGACTCATGCACCCCTTTTAACAAAATTCAAACCAATTCCCAAAGAGGATATTATAGAGGCTCCTACAGGGGAAATAATAACAGGGGTTGGGTAGAGGAGGATTTAATAAAACCAAATCCTCTCCTACAACCAAAGAGTGACTCAACTACCCCCCATAACATAACACCTGTCTGGAAGGGGGGGGGAATAGGGCGGGCGGGAGGAGGGGGGGGCAAGAGGGGGATGGGTGAGGGAGGGACTACACCAATTCTTTCCACAGTGGGTAAAGCTCACATAAGATCAATGGGTGTTTGATGTTATCCAACATGGTTATTGTCTGGAGGTAACCCCAACACCACCAAACATGCAACCCTGTTTTCACAGAATGTCTACACAACATCAAACCTGTTAAAAGAAGAAATTCAAACTCTAATAAAAAAAAAAGAGCTATAAAATCAGTGCCAATACACCAGGGAAAGGAGGTTTACTCCCTTTTCTTTATAATTCCCAAAAAGGATGGAACTCTGAGACCCATTTTAGATTTCAGACTTCTAAACAGGGATATCCTATCAGAACATTTTCATATGGTCACTCTTCAAGATAATATCCCACTTCTCCAAAAAGGCGATTTCACGCCAGCATTCGATCTCAAGGATCTTATTTCCACATTCCAATTCCTCCAGCACACAGGCAATATCTCATATTTGCCTTCAACGGACAGCACTTCCAGTTCAAAGTGCTACAGTTCGGAGTCACCGGGGCCCCCAGAGTTTTTACCAAATGTCTGGCAATAGGAGCAGCCCTTCTAAGAAGACAAAATATACATGTATTTTCATATCTAGACAATTGGCTTATCTAAAGCAACACATATTACACACATTTGCAGAGAACTCAAACGACAATTTACTGCACAAACTAGGTTACACAATAAATGCAGTAAAATCACACTTACAACCACTACAAGTACAGCCTTGCCTGGGAGCAATTCTAAACTGTCAGACCAGACTGGCTTACCCAAATGCAGCCAGAATTCAAATTTTCGAAAATCGGGTGCCACTATTTCATCCTTAAAAACTGTGGCTTCATGCATAGCCATAGTACCCCATGCCAGACTAAATATGCGTTCTCTACAACCATGCCTTGCGCAACAATGATCTCAAGCGGAGGGTCATTTAGACGATCTAGTGTTGATCAGGCGTCAAGTTTGCCAATCTCTGCAATGGTGGAACTCCGAGACACAAGTACAGGTGCGGCCTTTTATAGATCCAATTCCGCAAACAACCATTACAAATGAAGCATCAGTGATAGGTTGGGGAGCACATTTACAGGACATAACTGTGCAAGGGCACTGGACACACAGTATGTCTCTTCTACACATCAATCAACTAGAACTCTTAGCAGTTCATCTGGCGATAAAAGCATTCCTTCCTCACCTAAATGCAAGGTAGTTTTAATCAAAACAGACAACCATGTATTAGTTGCAAAAACAAGGGAGGAACCAAATCTCCACAATTGTTTCTGCTAGCACAAAAGATCTGGAAGTTTGCTTTACAGCACAACATTCAGTTGCTTGCAGAATGCAGACTAGGAGTAGACAAAGGTCTGACAAATCATCTCAGCAGAACACGCCAACAAGCCCATAAATGTACAAGTGCTACACCTATTCTTCCAACAATTGGTACAAGCTGACATGTATCTATTTGCAACACCACAAATCGCCGAATGCCAAACTACACCTCCATGTTCCAACATCCACAATCCAAGGGCAATGCACTATGGATCAATTGGTCAGAGATATTTGCTTACGCTTTTCCACCTCTCCCCCTGCTTCCATTTTCATTCACAAGCTATAAAGATATCCCTCACACTAATACTATTTGTAATTTAAGCCTTTTTACAAGGACTTCGGTATTCCACCTTGAGCACCACCTACACCAATGTGGAATTTGAATATTATGCTAACGAGGTCAATGGGTTCACCATTTGAAACATTGCGTTCATGCCAATTGCAGTTTCTATCATGGAAACTCACTTTTCTGATTGCAGTTACTTCACTCAAAGTTGGAGTAATTCAAGCATTGACTTTAGAAGAACCATTTTTTCAAGTACATAGAGACAAAGTGGTTTTCAGAACTAACCTTAAATTATTACCGAAAGTAATATCGCATTTTCACATGGTACAATCCATAGTAACCTGTATTCTTCCCTCAATCAGAATCAGTAGCTGAAAGAGCATTGCATATGTTAGATATCAAAAGAGCATTAATGTTCTATATAGATGGAACACAATCTTTCCATAAAATACAACTACTATTTGTGTAATTTTCAAAAGCACATAAAGGTAAAGCAATTTCTAAATCTGGTATTGCACGTTGGATAGTTAAATGTATCTAAGCATGTTACGCTAAAGCCAAAAGAACACTTACTCTTCCACCAAGAGCCCATTCTACATCCAAAATAGAGGCTTCTGTGGCATTTTTAGGGAACATTTCCCTAGCTGACATATGTAAATCAGCTACATGGACTACTCCACATACATTTACAAAACATAATTGTAGAGATGTGATTGTAAGACAGCAAACAAATGTTGGTCAAGCAGTATTAGGTACTTTATTTCAAGCAAATGCATCAAGCACAAATTAATCACCGCTTACAAGGAGAACTGCTTTTTTGTCTATGCTAAGCATGAGCATCTACAGCCATACATGCCATCAAGCGGTGAATGTTAATTACCCAGTAAGCATATGTTTGTGGCATGTAGTGCTGTAGATTCACATGTGCTCAACCTCCTCCCTGGTGACTTGTGCTCTTTGCATTTATATACATATACATTCACTAGATGGTCATCTCTATAGCACACGCTATCCTTTCACTCCATCCTCACCGTCAAACAGAAAACAATCTAACAATGGAGTCGGTGACTATGCGCAATGCAAGCAAGAGGAGGAGTGACTATAACTCGTGACTCGAATAACTTCTTTCAATAAACTTGTACACTTCTGAGCCCAACACTAAATGACTGACTTATTCTAAGCATGTGAATCCACAGCACTACATGCCACATACAGATGCTTACTGAGTAAGTAACATTCGATGTGTGTGTGTGTGTGTAATACATTCGTTGAGTGACTATGTAAAGTCTGCAAACTCTGACCTGCTGTCAGTGAAAGACACAGATCTCCTTTCTAACTTGTTTCTCCTGTAAAAGACAATTATCTTGGTTCAAGGGAAAGTAGGATGATATTCTGATTGGTGAAGAGGGCATCCACGTATGACTCCACTTTGATTATGCTGATTGGAAGTGAGGTAGAGAGAGGCTTTCTCAGTTCTTGGTTGCTATTTTCTCAATCTAGAAATTACAAATGAGAATTGGGTAGCCATCAACCAGCTCATGATATTTAGTAGCCTTTTCTCAGCTGCAAAATATGAATGGGCTAGTAAGTACATTTACAACTTGCCTGAATAAGTAATTCACTTTATAGTCTAAGCTGTGTACAGTGTAATAACAGTTACCAAATCCCTTGCTGCCAAACTAAATGTATCTATGTTCTTGATGGAAAGATAATTTATTTGCCAAAGTTGGTGGAAACTGTTCCGGAACTCTTCTCCATGCAAAGTAGGACCCTTCTGTTTCTTAGTGTCCCAGCCAGTCCTTGCTCAAGTACCGGGAGGCCGTTTTGATAGCCTTATAACCCTGGGTCTAGACTCCCAGACTTTTATGAGTGTCTTAGATCTTTGCTCTATTGTCCGTTTGGGAGTGAATGCCCATGGGAGGGTTACATAGAAGGTATACGTTAATGCCTTGGGTAGTTTACTTATGAAAATAGGACTCCATCCAAAAAACATCTTGTTTGTGGCATGTGTGTGTTGTAGATATACATGCTGTGCATGCTTATGCCATCTAGTGTTTGACTCAGACATGTGCAAGTTGTTTTTCTTTGAAGAAAGTCTTTCAAGTCCCAAGGTATAGTTATTCTACCCATTACTAGTAGTGCACATGGGCATCGGCTCTATTGTTAGTTTTTCTGTGCTTTCTGGTTCTGACGTGTTCCTTCTAGCTTCTATGCCGCATTGTGTTCTCACCGGGCCCGCTTGGAACCGTTCATCGTCGGTAGAAATTACAATTCGCCTCACTCATCTGTTTTCACATATCCAAATGTACTCTGCTCTGCGGTTGGACACTATTTACAGCTCATTCAGGCCTAGCCCCGACGGCCCTCCATCACCTCCCAGCACACAAGAATGTCCCTGTGATGGAAAGGACTCCATTCGTTTCTGTCCGGAATGTGTTGTGCCAGATACCGGAGGACAGACCTTTAACAAGTCTGTAACCTCTGCTTTCCTCCAGCCACCAGAAGACTACTGTTTTTCGTGCCTCCCCTTCCAGAATAAGGAAACACTCAAACCACAGAGCCCATTGTATCGCCTCAACATCGATGGCACACTGAGAAGAGGACAACACACTGGACATTTTCAGAGACCAGGGACACCATGGGCCACTTACAGTCAGAGGTTTCTGGCACATAGGTAGAGGAGCTGTAGTCTGAGGAGAGTTCTAGCTCTGCCTCAAAGATAGACAAGCCACTGCCAGCGCAGAGTTCGGTGTCAGTCTGTCACAGTGGGTACTGATCCTCAACTGACCACTCCTTGACATCACTGTCATTCCTAGGAAGCTAGAGCCTTGAGCTCGCAGGCCAGACATGAGACCTCCTGTCCGTCACTGACATAAGGCCATGGTTGGCACTGAACAGAGGAGTTTGATCCAATGCTCGCTTATCCTTTGGAACAGAAGTCCTCTTTGAAGCCTTTCCTTTGAACTTTGACAGTCCGTTTGGCTCCGGTCTCAAAGACTCTTATCGAGGACAGCATCGGACTCTAGACCTTTGGAGCAGAGATCAAGCTCCGCTCAAGGAGGTAATTGAAAGTCTTCAGCTCCTAAAAATCTGGTGTCCATGGCCACCTCCTGCACTGCTTTAGAGGATCATGACCAGCCAATCCTCTAGCGCCTCCAAGAGGAATTCTGTGCCAGAAAGCAGGTATTCACAACCAGCCTGGCATTGGGTGGATCCTAGCTAAAGCTGCGGCCAAATCAAAGGAGATACAAGTAGATACCAAAGCACTCAGAGAAGTCCAATAGAACATTTGTGAAGTCCATAAATGTAAAGATGCCAGTAGATTGAGTCCAATTCACTGTATTGTGACTGACATGAAGTATTCAGCGCAAAGGAAGCATCATTAGAATACACAGCCACAGCTGACATTTTTCGTCACACAGATGACTTCTTTAAGGCTATTGGAAAGGAAATAGAACCGGAGATGTGTAGCTAAGATTTCCAAGTAAAAAAGGCTTGAAAGTGAGATGTCAAGATGATCTGTTATTCAAATATAGTCTGTGGAACCAAGGTCAAAACCACAACTGGGGAAATGAAATGTCCCATAGTAACTATCCAGTTAGCATAAACTTCATATGTAGTCACTGGGACCAGTAAGACCGGAAATACCGGAGCAAAGTAAATAGGGAAAACAAATGCTAAGTCTCAGCCCACTTGACTAACAAAAGACCTGGCGCACTGGTCTCCTGTGATGTCTATTAGGTAAATGCTCAAAAAATGACACACCAGGAAATTGAAATGTATCATGTCGAGTGAGTAAAAAACTGTCTAATGTATATGAGTCACATCACCTGGTATACCCATAGTAAACAGGTGGTTAAGTCATTCCAAACTGAATATCTGAGACAAGACATGTACGGAGACCTGGAAATCTCCTATGAAAGTAGGAGACTGGCTGCTCAAGGGTGGACAGAACCCACAGAATCTCACTGAGTTTTCAGGTAGCTTTGCTTAATTCCGTGGAGTGAAACGGAGTTCCACCCCCCCCCCCCCTTCCCTGGTTAACACAGTGTCCTTCTTCAGACATGCCAACCAGAGATACAGCAACATCTGGCATCTTGCTGTTCGTTGTTGAGCACCTGTGCAGTCCTCAAGTTGACCAGATGTTCGAAAATATTAAGGACACAAACAGCCAAAGCAGTGGGTATCTTACAGACCACATCTACACGTGGCTCCTTTAGCCACACACCGGACCATGGAGGCTGTAAGGTCACTACTCCGGAGGCATCCATGTCCTTCTCCAGACAACAGGAGCCGCAAACAGCCTCTTGGGTTTACAACAGGGCAGGATATAAGGACAGCAGCAAAGGCAGGGGAAATGATGCAGCCACCAAAGGTGCCCACATTCCAACCAGTGACTCCCTTATCCTACGTCCTGACCATATAATCCCTTTCGGGTGAAGATTGCAAAGGTTTCTGTCCCTCTGGCAGAGATCACTTCAGACCATTGTGTTCTAGGTATCGTAGCAAAAGAGTACTGTCTAGAATTCACACAAACCCCCCCCTGTTCTCCCCCCACGACTAACTCCGTTCCATCAGCGTCTGCTCAGCAAAAGGGACCATAGAGCCTGTGCCACGGTAAAGGGATATAGTCCATATACTTCCTTACTCCCAAGAAGGATGGGTCCCTCAGGCCCATCCTCAACATCTGGCCCCCCAGCAAGTACATCCTATCAGAGCACTGCCACACAGTGACACTCCAGGATGTCATTCCTCTAAAACAGCAAGACAACCTCATGGCCTCCCTTGACCTGAAGGACGCCTACTTCCACATCTCCATCCACTTTGGACATTGATGGTTCCTCCAGTTTGTGGTAAGTGGTCACCATTATCAGTTCAAAAGTGCTGCCCTTAGGAGTAACAACATCTCCCAGGTGTTTACAAAATGCTTTGTAGTGGTAGGCGCTCACCTCAGAAGTACCAGTGTCCACGTCTTCCCTTACCTGGGCAATTGGCTGATCAAGAGTTTATTAGTGCAGCAATGACTAGCTCACATCCAAGCCACCATACATCTCTCTTATACAGCCTTGGCTTTACCATCAATGCCACCAAGTCCCAACTCTAGCCTCTGCAAATACAACCCTTCCCGCTCAGGGAAAGCATACCCCTGGCAAGAGTGCAGGCATTCCAAGCGCTGCATCCTCTTTTTCAGCCAGATTGTCAAGTAACTGTCAGAAAGGCCATGCACTTCCTATGTACCATGGGCTGTTGCATGGCTATAGTCTACATGCCAGGTTACACATACGCCCATTGCATGAGTACCTAGCAGCACAATGTTCCAAAGCATTCAACACAAGATTACACTGTTTCGGACACACAACACAACTGCCATGTTTTACACACCGAAACAGGGCGACACAAGCCCCTTGCAGTTGTCTGCTCTAACTCCGAGCATTTGGTGATGGGCGATACATCAGTCTGCCTAATGATAGAGCGCATACCAGGAGTGCAGAACAATACCAGGAGTGCAGAACAATTTTGCAGACCTGCTCAGTAAGATGCAGCAACAAGTCCATGAGTGGGCACTCTACACCTAATTCCTCATACCATACTTTCAACGTTGAGGGTTCTCCCCGATAGCACTGTTCACCGCAGAAAATACAAAATGCTCATATTCGCCTCCAGGTTCCCTCAGTCCCTGGACAATGCACTTTGGATGACCTTGTAAGAGATATTTGCCTACCCTTTTCCGCCTCTCCCACATGTTCCATTAGTGGATCTCAATCAATCAATCATTTGTAGAGCGCTCTACATACCCGCAATGGTTCCAAGGCACTGAGGGGGGAGGGGAAAGGGGGGTGCTGTTGCTACTGGTCAAACAGCCATGGTCTTGAGTTGTCTCCTGAAGGTTAGAAGGTCTTTGGTTTGTCGTAGGATGAGGGGGAGGGTGTTCCTTGTTGTGGCGGCGCGGTGGGAGAAGGATCTGCCTCCGGCTGTGGTTTTACGCATGCGTGGGACGGTGGCCAGGGAGAGGTCTGCAGAGCGGAGTTTCCTGTTGGGTGCAAAGAAGGAGAGTCGACTGTTGAGGTAGGCTGGACCCTTCTTGTGGAGTGCCTTGTGTGCGTGGATCAGGAGCTTGTAGGAGATTCCTTTGTTGACAGGGAGCCAGTGCAGGTTCCTGAGGTGGGGTGATGTAGTCGCGGCACGGGATGTCGAGGATCAGGCGTGCAGAGGCATTATGGATTCTTTGCAGTCTGGTGATGAGCTTGGTCGGGGCGCCGGCGTATAGGGCGTTTCCGTAGTCGAGTCTGCGGCTGACTAGGGCCTGGGTGACTGTTTTCCTCGTGTCTGTTGGGATCCATCTGTAGATCTTGCCCAGCATACGGAGACAGCCCTCAAGCTTTGGCAGACCGCCCTCTCCCTCATCAGTAGCCCCAACCTGAACCAGGCATCCCTGGTTCACCACCAATGTTCCTTCTAATTGTATTCCTAAGTGTGGTAGATCTCTGTGCGGCACAGCCAAGATTGCATGCACTAAAGACATGTTTTACAGGTCAATAGTGCCAGGGATGAATGAGTTGCCTATAAGGCTATGCCTCACGGGGGCGTGGCCAAGCGCCGAAGATGGCGGACACGTCTTGCTAATGCTCTGCAGTGAATCCCCTGTGTATCCTGTGCATCCTCTGGAATTGGCGGTTTTCACTGCCTTATCCCGCATCTACAGTGCCTGCGAGATTGGGCGGCACCTGATGAGGGCCTCCCGAGCCCCGGCGGCCATTTGTGATAGCCCCAGGTGCTGTGGCCTGTAACTCTGCAGAAGCCGGGTACCAACTCGAGACTGCCATGCTCTGCTGCCCCCTGGAGAGAGTAAGGCTTTGATACCTGCAGTGGTCTACAGGGGCGTGGATGCCGGGTTGGAGCCTGTTCGGCCGGCACCTGCCACGCATGCCTGAGCTGCGGTGAAGGGTGCTGTTCCCGCCGGTGATGGTTGGCGGGGACTTGGCAGAGCAGGTAGGACTATAACCTGTGATTGTGGCGCCTGCTCGGTGTCGCGGGCCACGGGGGTCGATCGGGCCTATGGCCCCCATCTAGACGCGGAGAGGGGGTCGCCACATGGCTGCTGGGGCGAGATCCAGGGCTGGTGCTGTGGCTTATAGTGGTGGGTGGCCACGAGGGTCGGCCGGGCCTAGGGCACCCACCGGGGTGCTGCGGTCCTTGAGTGATTGTGGAGGTGGGCCGCCAATTGCGGCTGTTGTTACTGCCCTGTTGTGGGGGTCACCTGGGGTCGGTCGGACCTAGGGCCCCCACCTGGACTCCGCGCACACTCTGTGACATGGCTGCTATTCTGGGCCTATGGGCGGAGGCTGCGGCGTCTGGGCTGGTGTGAGTGGCCACGGGGTCGGTCGGGCCTAGGGCCCCTCACCTGAAACCGTTGGGGGATCGGGAGGTGCCTTAAACCTGCGCTGGTCCGTCCTTTGGGACCCCTGGCTCGTCTGCTGCGGCCACCCTGTATTGCATGCTGGATGTTGAACTTGCCTGTGAGACAGCTCCGGATCCACGCCATCCTCCCTTTCTTGATATAGGGCTGGAGCTTGGTCCAATAGAACGCGAGCCCTATTCGTTGTAGTCTTTGCCTGCCTGCTCTTTTGGAGGGGTCTGCTGCTGCAGAGGGCCCGTACAGTGATCAGGCGGTGGGGGCCACGAGATTGGTCAGGCCCAGGGCCCTCCCTTGTCTGTGGTGGTGTTGTGTAGGCACGGCTTGGTGTGGTCTGGGGCCACCATCATGGTGAAGGTCCTACAATAGCGAGGGGCCTGCCTCAAATCCTGATAGGGGTGTCACCCGGAGACGAGGGCGCATCGCGGGGCTCTGCCTGTGTGGTTTTGGAGGCGGCCAGCCCAGTTGGCTCCGGTGATACCTTCTGACCCCAGAGCCCACACATCTGCGCTATATGCCTATGAAGACAGGCAGTCTTCCCCTCTACTGCTGCGGCTTGTCTGGAGAGGTGAGCCACGGCTCCCAAAGAAAGAGTGTGACGTCTAGAGGGGCCCTGTGGTGGCTGGGGACAGTGTGACCTGTGTCGCTGACTGGAACAATATCACCCTGCAGACGACATAGCACGAGCACAGAGCGGCCATTGACTCAATAGAAGTGCTGCCGGGTGAGAATACAGAGGCTGCTGGGGCTTGAGGTCCTTACCTCACTCCCTATGCGGAGTACCCAGCAGATTGTTATGGGCCGCCTACGTAATAATACCAATTGGGATGCTCCCCCCGGGGGCCTGACTGGGGCGCCGCTTCTGACTCAAGGGTCGACGATGGAAATGAACCAGCCTGACATTGCCACCAAACTCAACACAGTCCTAGGTGCGGTGCAGCGGATCGGCAACGCGCTGGACTTGAACCGCACTTCTCTGGAGGGCCGAATGGACACCATCACTTCTGACTTTACGCTCCTCCATGCTGACCAGCACAAACTCTCCGTTAGGGTCTGCAAAATGGAGACCACCCTGGCAGACCTCCAGCCCTGCTCTCAGAGCTGTACATCTGCGCTACAAGATCTACTCGACTGTGTGTGCAACTTGGAGGAGAAGGTAAGACAACACTGAAGGGCGATCCCGCCGTAATAATCTTCGTGTGGTTGGTCTGCCGGAGGGGGCGGAGGGTCGGGAGGCGGAGGCTTTCACGGAGGCCTGGATAAGAAGCCTGATGCCCTCCGGATCGCTCTCCTCACAATTCGTAGTGGAGCGGACTCACAGGGTATCTGCCTGCAGGCCTGCCCTCCCCGGAGGTAGATCTTGCCCGACTTCGACTTCATTGGGAGGGAGCCCTGGGAGAGCATTTACAGATAGGGAGTGGGCGGCCGCCCAAGGCAGCCCGACCCGCATCCCCCATAACCAGCGCGTCAAGCAGATACAATTTTTCATATTATATCATGCCTACCTTACCCCAGCCCAAATAAATAAGTACTTCCTCCGCATAGATGTGGCCTGTCCTTGTTGCCGGCAATTAGATGCCGACATGCTTCATATGCTTTGGGGCTGCCCGGTTCTCACTGACTATTGGATGCTGTGACGGTCACCCTCACAGCTTGCACCTCCCGCACTATTCCCCCGACTTGGGAAGCCCATGTGCTGCACTTCTTCAGCAGAAACAAGAAATATAGAGCTGCCACACCGTTTCTATACCTGGGTCTAATAACGGCCAAACGCTTGGTCACCAAGTGGTGGAAATCCCCAGTCGCCCCACCCACTTGCTCGGCATGATCCCTGCTTAACTTGGGGAAAGTGGTGCGGCGCTACGTAGAGAGGACCTGCTTGGCATTCGTATGTTCCCCCTGGCACCTCAATGGGACGCAATCGTCTCCAAACTCCTAGGGCTCGACACTGACATAGGGAACCTGGCTACATCACAAAGGGTTATCACTCAGGGTAAATCTCCCACTGGCGTGAATGCAGACTAACGCAGACCCCGGTCTGATTTAGCCCCTCTGTCTCAGAGTCCCACTGTCACTAGATCTTGGCAGTCTTTGGCCTTCCCGGCTACATTGGATGCGGCAGCAGGTCGTGAGTACCTCTCCCCTACCCTTCCTTCGCTTATGTTGTCCTCATTTTGTTGTGCCCTATGTCCCCGGTTGAGTTTGAACTGCACTGTACCTGAATTATTCACATGCTACCTGGTGCTGTGATTTGTCAGCACTGCTCTGTCCTTCAGATATTGCCTCACGATTTGATGTACTCACCATCTCTGTTTTCCTGTTGCTATTAGTTACTGTGCACTTTGCTACTGGCAATCACTTTTCTTTCTTTTTCCACCTGTTACATGAGCGCTGTTCTGACTGTATGCTTTATTGATGATGTGCAAAACAAACAAAAAAAGTTAATAAAAACGATTTAAACAAATAAAAATAAGGCTATGCCTCAGTGTATCTGACCTGTGACTGATGTATCCCAGCCATTGGCTTTAGCAAAGACACTAGCCTACCACGAGGTCCCCATGATAGACGATACAAAAGAGCACCCTGAGGCAGAGAACATGTACACAGGCCTTTTTGTGCTTCCTTTCACTCCCTTAATAAACCCCTTTTCTGTGGTCTACTGACTTCTGTGGTAGTGAGCTGAATCACGTTTATACAGCCTGACACCCTTCAGCTGACTGCGGTAGGCTAGAACATCATAATTTGATGCAGAGGTGGATGAGCCACTGAATGCTCAAGCCAGGTGTTTGATTTTGGTTCAGCTCAAGGTCCTCTACAACCCTGAAGACAACAATGAGCTGTGATCTCATGCACCAAACAAAGCAGTACTCTGATGTAACGAGGGCTATAGGAAGTGATACCCATCTTGTGGCTGAACTGCACAAAGTAGATCTAGAAGCCTTAGGCTGAATCCCAGCTTCCTTATTTCACCAAATTGTGTAATTTTTTGCAAACACTTTATTTCAACGGGCCTCCTATTTCCTCATTATTACATAGGACAGCACATTCAAATACGTGAGTCTAGGATGTGCACTGTTCAAAATCCTGCCACTTAAAGCTGGAACTCCGTGACATGCTCTGGCTCAACTCAGGGTCCTCTTGGGCCATTGAACCCAACACTAGCTGTACTTTCGCAGGAGGTGATATGGCCTCACAGCTATAGCTGCCGACCATGTAACATGGGAAACGGGGTTCAAATCGCTTTAAAAAATATATATATGTTTTTAGCAGGTGGTTTCCATGAAGAGCTCATATCTTTGGGTAAGGTTTGCGCTGTATGAACCTGACAAAAATAAAATGTGAATTTGGCCGTCACCTGCTCGCTAATCTCTTCCTCCAAGAATTACGAATAAAGCATGAACCTTTGATGTCGGAGATACTCAATCAGTGGTAGAATTGCAGTATGAAACACAAAAATCTGGAATCAATGCGAGCTTCCCTGCTTGACCGAATTGCGTGATCCAAAGTAAATATTTTATTTAACCAAACCTCCTTTTTTTCCATCATAATATAGCTACGCAACTTTGAATGTCAGTTCTGGGAATGTTCCAGCCAAAAACCTCTATGTATTTAGTTTAATAACCCATAATGGTGCTCTATTTGTAAAAAGAATCAGTCCACATATAAGATACACATGACAATGGACTTCCCTCTTTGTGGACTAATGGCAGGTCGGGAGGAGGAATGTTTCCCAGTGCATGTTTAAAAGCTCTCACTATTAATAAATACTTCAAAAATAATCTGATATACTAAGGTGGAAAGTGTCCATGTGTTAAAGAAATGCATTTTCTTGAAGTTTGAAAACATCATATCATATTCTGACATAATGTCTGTTGCATCACTTACATGCCAAATATTTTCAATGATCGTGCTTGGGCTCTTCGAGCCAGCCCACCCTTGGATGGACTCCTATGTCCCTATTAATTTGTTGACTCGCCCATATCTATGTTCCTCGAAGTATAATAAGAATGTATGGGGCATACTGGGTACATGTGACAACCGACTTGCATCTTGCATTTTTGCAAGGCCTCAATGTATCAAAGATCATGTTTTAAAACTTTTGATAAATGTGTTTCAGTGCAGTGATATAATATGACATTCCGAAACTAGGAGCTTTGGGCAGCAGGAGAAGGCAAGGCATTATCAGGTTTGCAATTTAGTTTTAGAATGGTGTTTTGAGACTCGCCTTTCTCAGCATTAAGCACAATAGCAAACGCCTACCTGTTTTCTCTCTCACTGCTTTGTCCTTATGCTAGACATTTGGGGTTCCGCATCTTAGAAGTGATGGGAGTGGTGGGGGCAAGGGGCAGTGCTAAGGTATACACTAGAAAAATGGCCTCAGGCAATTTGTCAATGAAGGGACATTAAGAGACGTCTTTGTAATTTCTCAGTAGACCCCTGCCTATTGCCCTCATCCAGGCTAATTACATGTTCATCTCTTCCCTGCTGGGTTACTTGACCTTTTTTGTGTTGTAGACCACCACGCCCTAGACTTCATAAAAAACGTGCGGCTACAAATACAGTGGCGGCTGACTTGTACTGAGGGTGGTGAGGAGGGGAGTAGGAGTGGGCACAAAAAAATCGCTTTCTTCTGACAGCGCGGTGTCCTCCTCCCTCTGGTGTCTTCCTTAAAGCTCCCAATGCAGGAAACTGCACTACCCAATCCTGGTGCTGCTTTCACAGCTTGGATTGAATAGAATAGGCTCTCCCAGCACTCATAAGAGCACTGGAGACCTTCGCTTTCTCCAATTCAGTTGTCTAAGGCAGCTAGATTAGAGAACTTTAAAATGTGCACGTCTGGCTGGCCGGCCAAAGAGACATGCGCATTTAAAAGTACATAGCTCCCTACTTCTGCCACTCGGCAGCCCTGGCCCCGCCACGTCTTTACACTTAGTTCAGGACAAGTTGCTGAAAAATAAAACTGCAATAAATAAACTTTATTAGCGGTTCATTTTTCAGCTTTGGTGCTTGTGGGGTGGCGCTTCTCAAATCGAGGAGCCGCCTGTAGGAAGGTGGAATCTGACTGCATGGTTACCCCCACTTTTCTGGTGTTTTGATGGTTTTTGACTTAGTTTGGCTGGTATCCTGCTATTCAGGGCCTCAGCCTAGCTGCTTCCTCTCTAAATTGATTGCATGTACATTAGGTACTTTCCAGATTGGTTACTGGGTTACCCTTGTGAGTCCCTAGTGTATGGTACCTTAGGTACCAATGGCATAGGTACCCCAGAGGGCTACCAGGCCCTGAAGCATGTATTATGCCACCCCTGGGAAGCCTCCCAAAATGGCACCACAGGTCTGCTACTGCAGCCTGGATAAGGTGGTACTTGTACCCCTTACTAAAATATAGTATACCTATATCTACCTATATATACAGACACTTATAAACATATAAGTCACTCCTATGGCAGGCCTTGACAATCCTGAAGGCAGAGTGCTTGGTTTTGTGTGAGAGGGGGCCTAAGCATGAGCTGAGCCCCACTGCAGCTTTCGGAGCCTATTCTCTGAGGCTGGTCTGTGATGCAGCCAGACCATATACTCTTAAGGGCATTATAACTAACCTCGCAGTAAATGCTAACTTTGGAATGGCTGCATCAAAACATGTCGTGTTTGGTGTCAAACAATTTGGAATCCTACCCCTCCCCCGCCAGTCCTGGCAGTGGGGGTAGAATTCCACCCTTCTAGAGGAAGAAAACATGTACACACTTACTTACCCGGGAATAGTTTTAAAGAGCCCCAGCATCACAAAATGGACGCTGCTGCCACAGACACGAGTCTAGCCTCCTGCTGCTGGACGAAACTCCGGCAGGAGTGGCCTGGACAATAGGTTTCCAGTCCAGGGTAGTGTAACCACCTCCCCAGACAGGCTTGAGTGTATTATGGCAGGGTGGGTGCATTCAGTGAATGCTTTTCAGACAGTGCCTGGGGCACATAAGGTGTCCCTGTGCATACCCCAGTTCAAACCGGTTGCAGGGGCGCTTAGCCCCTGCTCTGGCGCGAAACTGGCCAAAGGGGAAGGGGTGTAACCACCCCCTCCCCAGGTCCTCCCATAGGTGGAACCTTAGAGTTTGTCCATCCCGTAAACTTAGTATAAGTATAGGGACCCAGTCCCTAGGACTTTAGATTACCCAGGACAAACCTCTGCAACATGTATCCTGGAATTTCAACATTCTATTTCGACTAGAAGACGGAAGCATCTCCCTTGGGGTCAAGGAGTGACTCCCCTGTTCAAACAGGCACCAAAGAAGCATCTTGCCGGTCTGCATTTTCGAGGCTCCTGCCGGATCCTGAAGAATCTGCGACACAGGACACCTACTTCCAGACATCTCCGAGGCCGACACGAGATCTCCGCAAAGCTGAGACCTGTTGTCATCATGAGAGACGTGGGATCGGAACTCCTGGACACCGTGCTCATTTGCTAGTGCATCTACTTCCCGAGCTTTTGCGAAGTTGTGCATTAAGCTACTTTTTTTAGGTCGAGCTGGCGTTGGAGCGCGAAGCGCTCCCGCCAGCGAGACTATAGTCACCTTCCTCCCTGTCAAGGGAGTAACAGCTGTGAACGAGCCCGATACAGACCTGTGCAGGAGCCGACCCAGGTCTGTGAACGCGCTTCAAGGTTGAGCAGCTTTTGCACATTTGTTGGACGTCAGGCGCCGCCAGACCAATTATCCCAGCATGAAACTCTACTTCCTGAGCCGCCACAAGACCAATTATCCCAGCAGGAGTCTCCACTTCCTCAGGCACCGCAACAATTTTCACCGCATGAGACCCACTTATCACAGCATGTCAACAGGCGCCCCAGGCTGCTGGAGCACTCAACTATAATTAATGTGCAGTTGAGTGCTCCAGCAGCGTGGGGCGGCTCTCTGCATGCTGTGATAATTATCACTTTGGGGACTCATGCTGTGATAATTAGGGCGGCATGCTCTATTTGCAGCACTGAACATTTTCAAAGAAGGCATTGGAGACACTCACCCTCACTAACCCTCATGCCCTCACTCGCCCTCACACCCCCTGACCCCTCACACACCTCCTCACCCTCACACCCCCTCACTCTCACACACCCTCACATACCCTCACACACCCTCACTCACCCTCACACACCCTCACACACCCTCTCACCCTCACACCCCCTCACCTTCACACCCCCTCACCTTCACACCCCCTCACCTTCACACCCCCTCACCTTCACACCCCCTCACCCTCACTCACCCCCTCACCCTCACACCCCCTCAACCTCACACTGCCTCACCCTCACACCCCCTCACACCCCTCACCTTCACACCCCTCACCCTCACACCCCTCACACCCCCTCACCCTCACACACTCTCACCCTCACACACTCTCACCCTCACACACTCACCCTCACACACTCTCACCCTCACACCCCTCACATACCCTCACTCACCCTCACACACCCTCACTCACCCTCACACACCCTCACTCACCCTCTCACCCACACACCCCCTCACCCTCACACACCCTCACCCTCACACACCCTCACCCTCACACACCCTCACCCTCACACACCCTCACCCCCCTCACCCCCCTCACTCACCCTCACTCACCCTCACTCACCCTCACTCACCCTCACTCACCCTCACTCACCCTCACACACCCTCACTCACCCTCACACACACTCACTCACACTCACACACACTCACACACACTCACACGCCCTCACATACCCTTACCATAGCATAGCATAACAAACAAAAGCATAGGATAGCAAAAGCACAGCATAACAAAACAAAGCATAGGATAGCAAAACACAACAAAACATAGCATAGCAAAACACAACAAAGCATAGCATAACAAAACACAACAAAACACCATAGCATAACAAAACAAAGCATAGCAAAACAAAGCATATCATAGCAAAACAACAAAACATAGCATAACACAACAAAACATAGCAGAAGAAAACATAGCAGAACAAAACATAGCATAACAAATCATAGCATAACAAAACATAGCATAACAAAACATAGCATAACAAAACATAGCATAACACAGCAAAACATAGAATAGCAAAACATAGAATAGCATAACAAAACAAACCATAGCATAACATAACAAAGAATAGCAAAACACAACATAGCATAGTAAAACAAAACAAACCATAGCATAACATAACAAAGAATAGCAAAACAAAACATAGCATAGCATAACATAACACAACAAAACAGCAGAACAAAACAGCAGAACATAACAAAACATAGCAAAACAAAGCATAGGATAGCAAAACAAAGCATAGCATAGCAAAACATAGCATATCATAGTAAAACAACAAAACATAGCATAACATAACACAACAAATTATAGCAGAACAAACCATAGCAGAACAAAACATAGCAGAACAAAACATAGCATAACAAAACAGCAGAACATAACAAAACATAGCATAACACAGCAAAACATAGAATAGCATAACAAAACAAACCATAGCATAACATAGAATAGCATAACAAAACAAAACATAACATAACAAAGAATAGCAAAACAAAACATAGCATAGTAAAACAAAACAAACCATAGCATAACATAACACAACAAAACAGCAGAACAAAACAGCAGAACATAGCAAAACAAAGCATAGGATAGCATAGCAAAACATAGCATAACATAACTTTAAAAAAAAATAGCATAGCAAAACATAGAATAGCATAGCATAGCAAAACATAGAATAGCATAACATAACACAACAAAACAGCAGAACAAAACAGCAGAACATAACAAAACATAGCAAAACAAAGCATAGGATAGCAAAACAAAACATAGCAAAACATAGCATATCATAGTAAAACAACAAAACATAGCATAACAAAACACAGCAAAGCATAACACAGCAAAGCATAGGATAGCAAAACACAGCAAAGCATAGGATAGCAAAACACAGCAAAGCATAGGATAGCAAAACACAGCAAAGCATAGGATAGCAAAACACAGCAAAGCATAGGATAGCAAAACACAGCAAAGCATAGGATAGCAAAACACAGCAAAGCATAGGATAGCAAAACACAGCAAAGCATTGGATAGCAAAACACAGCAAAGCATAGGATAGCAAACCACAGCAAAGCGTAGGATAGCAAAACACAGCAAAGCATAGGATAGCAAAACACAGCATAACATAGCGCATAACATAGCGCATAACATAGCGCATAACATAGCGCATAACATAGCGCATATAATTAGCGCATAACATAGCGCAACATAGCATAACATAGCGCGCAACATAGCGCATAACATAGCGCAACATAGCGCATAACATAGCGCATAGCGCAACACATAGCGCATAACATAGCGCATAACATAGCGCATAGCGCATAACATAGCGCATAGCGCATAACATAGCGCATAGCGCATAACATAGCGCATAGCGCATAACATAGCGCATAACATAGCGCATAACATAGCGCATAACATAGCGCATAGCGCATAACATAGCGCATAACAGCGCATAGCGCATAGCATAGCGCATAACATAGCGCATAACATAGCGCATAGCGCATAACATAGCGCATAACATAGCGCATAGCGCATAGCATAGCGCATAGCATAGCGCATAACATAGCGCATAAAATAGCGCAACATAGCGCATAACATAGCGCATAACATAGCGCGCAACATAGCGCAACATAGCGCATAACATAGCGCATAACATAGCGCATAACATAGCGCATAACATAGCGCATAACATAGCGCATAACATAGCGCAACACATAGCGCATAGCGCATAACATAGTGCATAACATAGCGCATAGCTCATAACACAGCGCATAGTGCATAACATAGCGCATAACATAGCGCATAGCGCATAACATAGCGCATAGCACATAGCATAGCGCATAACATAGCGCATAGCATAGCGCATAACATAGCGCATAGCGCATAACATAGCGCATAACATAGCGCATAGCATAGCGCATAACATAGCGTATAGCGCATAACATAGCGTATAGCGCATAACATAGCGCATAGCGCATAACATAGCGCATAACATAGCGCGTAGCATAGCGCATAACATAGCGCATAGCATAGCGCATAGCATAGCGCATAACATAGCGCATAACTTAGCACATAACATAGCGCATAGCGCATAACAGCGCATAGCATAGCGCATAACATGGAGCATAGCATGGAGCATAGCATGGCGCATAGCATAGCGCATAGCATAGCGCATAGCATAGCGCATAGCATAGCGCATAGCATAGCGCATAGCATAGCGCATAGCATAGCGCATAACATAGCGCATAGCATAGCGCATAACATAGCGCGTATCGCATAACATAGCGTATAGCGCATAACATTGCGCATAGCATAGCGCATAACATTGCGCATAGCGCATAACATTGCGCATAGCATAGCGCATAACATTGCGCATAGCATAGAGCATAACATTGCGCATAGCATAGCGCATAACATTGCGCATAGCGCATAACATTGCGCATAGCATAGCGCATAACATAGCGCATAACATAGCGCATAACATAGCGCATAGCATAGCGCATAGCATAGCGCATAGCGCATAACATAGCGCATAACATAGCGCATAACATAGCGCATAGCGCATAACATAGCGCATAACATAGCGCATAACATAGCGCATAGCGCATAACCTAACCTAACCTTGAATAGCGCATAACCTAACCAAGCATAGCGCATAACCTAACCAAGCATAGCGCATAACCTAACCTAACCAAGCATAGCGCATAACCTAACCAAGCATAGCACATAACCTAACCAAGCATAGCGCATTACCTAACCTAACCAAGCATAGCGCATAACCTAACCTAACCTAACAAAGCATAGCGCATAACCTAACCTAACCTAACAAAGCATAGCGCATAACCTAACCTAACCTAACAAAGCATAGCGCATAACCTAACCTAACCAAGCATAGCGCATAACCTAACCAAGCATAGCGCATAACCTAACCAAGCATAGCGCATAACCTAACCAAGCATAGCGCATAACCTAACCAAGCATAGAGCATAACCTAACCAAGCATAGAGCATAACCTAACCAAGCATAGAGCATAACCTAACCAAGCATAGAGCATAGCCTAACCAAGCATAGAGCATAGCCTAACCAAGCATAGAGCATAGCCTAACCAAGCATAGAGCATAGCCTAACCAAGCATAGAGCATAGCCTAACCAAGCATAGAGCATAGCCTAACCAAGCATAGCATAACATAACAAAACATAGCATAGCTTAACAAAACACAACAAAACATAGCATAACAAAACAAAACATATCATAGCCTAGCAAAACATAGCATAGCATACCAAACACAACAAAACATAGCATAGCATAACAAAACATAGAAAAACAAAACATAACACACACCACACACACAACCACGCACACACAACCACACACAACCACACACAACTATCTGTCTATCTATCGCCCTTACTCTCTCTGTCTATCTATCGCCTTCACTCTATCTAATCGCCTTCACTCTATCTATCGCCTTCACTCTATCGCCTTCACTCTATCTATCGCCCTCACTATCTATCGCCCTCACTATCTATCGCCCTCACTATCTATCGCCCTCACTATCTATCGCCCTCACTCTATCTATCGCCCTCACTCTATCTATCGCCCTCACTCTATCTATCGCCCTCACTCTATCTATCGCCCTCACTCTATCTATCGCCCTCACTCTATCTATCTATCGCCCTCACTCTATCTATCTATCGCCCTCACTCTATCTATCTATCGCCCTCACTCTATCTATCTATCGCCCTCACTCTATCTATCTATCGCCCTCACTCTATCTATCTATCGCCCTCACTCTATCTATCTATCGCCCTCACTCTATCTATCTATCGCCCTCACTCTATCTATCTATCGCCCTCACTCTATCTCTCTATCGCCCTCACTCTATCTATCGCCCTCACTCTATCTATCGCCCTCACTCTATCTATCGCCCTCACTCTATCGCCCTCACACTATATATCTATCGCCCTCACACTATCTATCTATCTATCGCTGTCACTCTATCTCTCTATCGCCCTCACTCTATCTATCGCCCTCACTCTATCTATCGCCCTCACTCTATCTATCGCCCTCACTCTATCTATCGCCCTCACTCTATCTATCGCCCTCACACTATCTATCTATCGCCCTCACACTATCTATCTATCGCCCTAACTCTATCTATCTATCGCCCTCACTCTATCTATCTAATCGCCCTCACTCTATCTATCAATCTATCAATCTATCGGCCTCACTCTATCTATCGGCCTCACTCTATCTATCGGCCTCACTCTATCTATCGGGCTCACTCTATCTATCGGCCTCACTCTATCTATCGGCCTCACGCTATCTATCTATCGCCCTCACTCTATCTACCTATCTATCGCCCTCATTCTATCTATTTATTTAGATACTGATCGCCATCACTCTATCTATCTGTCTAGCTATCTATCGCCCTCACTCCTATCTATCGCCCTAACTCTATCTATCTATCGCCCTAACTCTATCTATCTATCGCCCTCACTCTATCTATCTAATCGCCCTCACTCTATCTATCAATCTATCAATCTATCGGCCTCACTCTATCTATCGGCCTCACTCTATCTATCGGCCTCACTCTATCTATCGGCCTCACTCTATCTATCGGCCTCACTCTATCTATCGGCCTCACTCTATCTATCGGCCTCACTCTATCTATCGGCCTCACTCTATCTATCGGCCTCACGCTATCTATCTATCGCCCTCACGCTATCTATCTATCGCCCTCACTCTATCTATCTATCGCCCTCACTCTATCTACCTATCTATCGCCCTCAATCTATCTACCTATCTATCGCCCTCATTCTATCTACCTATTTATCGCCCTCATTCTATCTATTTATTTAGATACTGATCGCCATCACTCTATCTATCTGGCTAGCTATCTATAGCCCTCCCTCTATCTATCTATCGCCCTCCCTCTATCTATCTATCGCCCTCCCTCTATCTATCTATCGCCCTCACTCTATCTATCTATCCCACTCACTCTATCTATCGCACCACCACAGCATCACTAAGGGGCACAACAACATCACTATGTGCTACCACCGGATCATTGAATGCCACAGCATCACTAGTCGCCACCACAACATCACTCAGCGCCACCACAGCATCAATCTGTGCAACCATTCAACAACAACTGGGTCAAATATGATCTCTCAATGTTTCAAGCTTTATTACAAATGTCACAAAAAGAGGTTAGTATTTCACTTCTGCTCTTGGATTTTCGTCACAATAAAATACACTGAACATATTCTTCACAAAAGGTTTTTACAAAAGTTTAAGCTATTGCCATTATAAATTACAATAACTTTTATTTAAGTATTAATTATTAAAAAATTCAAAGCCATTGTTATTTGTAATATCAATACATCTAAGTCACGTGAATACAACACATATTGCATTACAAATGCTATAGGTGTCACAAGTTATAGCTATTGGCATTGTAAATGACAAAGCTATTATTTTTGCTATTTTCAAAACCAACACATATATAAAAAATGTGTCATTTACAATACCAATAGCTCAAACTTTCCTAATGCGAGACCTTATGCATTGCAAATGCTTGTTTTTTTTTACTTGTAGTCCAAGCCCTGAGCACCATCTGCACTGAAGATTGTGGGCCTACACTCCACAAGTGTTCCGTGGGCCCATTTCTAGCATTTCTGCTCAAGGCCCCTTCGCGATCTCTGGTCCGTCGACTGGTGGGTCCCCACGAAGGTAACTCTTCTGTTTCTTGGGCTTTCCTAGTTGCTCCAGGCGTGCCCTGACTCCCCTCCAAAGGGTGAGTCCCTCAGACCTTGCTGGTCTGCTCCGAAGCCAATCTTTGCATTCTGCGTGGGTTGCTGTTGCCAAGGCTTGTTGGGTCCAATCCGGATACCGAAGCTGCAGCACTCGACATCCGACGTGGGACAGCTCGAATCCCGCTATTGGTTGTCGTCGACGCCTCTTGGTCCTCGTGGCTGAAGAGTCAAGCTTCACCTCCTGCACCTAAAATCCCCCGACATCAGAGGGCATCTTCTTACTGCCTCCCTGGTCACTGGCAAGTGACCCAGACTCTGTCCCCTCTGCTTTCAGGTTCTTCAGATCTTCGATCCACCCAGACACTTCATCTGGTCACCTGCAGCACTTCTTTCCAGCTCTCCATGGGAAATGACGAAACCCAACACGAAAAGACCCCTATGTACCCGGCTTCCCTGGGTGAGGTAACACGAGTATTTCGGTGCTCCCATGGGTCTTGACTCTTGAACTGTCCAGTACTGAAGGGGTTTGTTCCTAGTCCACTCCTAAGTGTCCTTAATCCTTAAAAATCGAATCGCAACTTTCTCCATAGAAGTAAACGGTGATTCGCGGCTGTGTTTAGACACTGCACGCGTCCCCCGTGGGTCTCCTGCGTCCCTACCTTGGGTGGTTCCTGGTTGCCCCAGCGGTTCTACAGGCCCTAGGCCTTGTCTCTGTTCACAGCGGTACTTATACCACTTTCTAAGTATATGGTTTGTGAGGCCCCTAGGGCAAAACGTATAGTGTGCTAATTTACTGTGTGCTAATTAAGTTTAACTTGTGTACTTTTGCCTCTAGCCTCATAAAGGGACTAGAGGGATGTGTTTAGAATAAATACATATATATTTTATTTATACCTGGTGTGGTTCTCCTTTCATTTGGTCATTCACGAGATTATAGACTGGTAAAACAAGCTGCTTTACATTCCTTCAAGACTTCGCCTGAAGGCTGCTCTCCACAGCTACCACTAGGATAGCTTTCTATAAAGGTTGTCTTTAAAACTACAATACATAAGGGTCGTTTGGACTGGTGGAAGGTGCCCACTAGAATAGTGGACAGCATATGCCAGGCCAAATTCTCACACCGCCCTTGCAAACAAAGGCTTTCCTGTATTCTGAAGCAACCTGCTCATTCCGTGAAAGACTCTAGGCTTGTGAGGGTAGTAGGGTGCACGTGCTGCTGCTGGAGTGCACCCTGGAGGGAACCACTATCCTTGAACTGTCTCTAGTGCCTCACGAGTAGCTGTCCAATCAGCCAGAACTTCTCTCATAGAATCAAGGGACACTTGGACCACAGACAGCTCAGTCTTGCGATTTGGCACCTGAAGGCCTAAGGTTTAGATCTCTCAACCTCCCTTCACAAAGGCTGTCCGTAAAGAGGCCTGCAGGCCCACAACCACAGCCTGCTATTTACCTTAGTGGAAAAGGTTCACACACTGTCTTCCTAGATGTATTGCCCCTCTCCAGGTAGCAGTGAAGATATTTTCTGTTGTCTGCTCCACTTGAAGAAGTCTATTCTTGCATACACTTCCATCAGGCTTCATTTGGCAGCTGTTGCTGCTTACATACAAAACAAAGATCAAATTTCCCTTTTCAGGGTTCCTGTTAAGCCTCTTATGCAAGAACTCAAACGGGTTATCCCACCAAAGGTGCCATCGAACCCTGTGTGGAACCTCAATATTGTTTTAACAAGGCTAATGGGACCTCCTTTTGAGCCACTCCGCTCATGGGCTTTACAGTTGCTTTCCTGCAAAGCAACCTTCCTAGCAGCTGTCGCTTCCCTCAGGCGCGTTAGTGAGCTACACAGCCGGACATTGGGCATTGTTCCTCCTCGTCTCCCCACTTTTACCCCTTCCTCCCCTCCCTCCTACGAATTATTGAAACATTGTTTATGTTTACTATACCTTACTATGCTCTTGTATCGGAAGTAACTTGTAACACAACGATCCTAAATGTAAGGCGCTCTGATACCCTCTTGGGTCAAGTTCGCGCTATATAAATCTTTATAATATATAAATAAACTACCGAAGGTGGTCTCTAGTTTCCATCTTAATCAAACTATAGAATTACCAGTGTTCCTCCCACATCCAGAGTCTGTAGTAGTACAAGCTCTTCATACATTAGATGTCAAAAGAGAGCCTTCGTATTACATTGACAGGAGTAAGCTATTCCGAAAAACTCAACAACTGTTTGTTTATTTCTCTAAACACAAAGACTGTGCTCTGTCCAAACCAGGTGTAGCACTTTGGTTGGTCAAATATATACAGACCTGTTATGCGAAGCCAAAAGACCTTTGCCTGTTTTTTCCAGATCTCGCTCAACCTGTAAAATCTGAGCTTCTGTGGCTTTCCTTGCTAATATTCCAATGGCTGACATCTGTAAAGCAGCTACTTGGTCTGCTCTCCACACTTTTACTCAATATTTTTGACAAGGCTGGATTTTTTTTCTCTTTTACATCTACTATTTATTTCTCATGGTCAATTTTACTGTGATTCTATGCTCCATCTACGTCCTCACCCTTTGGACAGAAAAAACATTCTAACAATAGAGCTGATGCCCATGCGCATTACCAGTAATGGGTGGAGTCACTATATCTCGTAACTCCAAAGTCATCTACGATGCCAGTAGTGTGCACAGAATGTGAATCTACAGCACTACATGCCTTGAACAGATCCTTACAGGATCAGTAACATTTACCTTCCTAAGCAGCATCTAAGCAGACACTCTCAGATTTAAGCCGCTGCATTTATTTTTTAGAGGTATGCATAATTATGCAACATGCAAGACTGCCATGTGGACTGCACCCTGTGATTTTTTTTTTTGTAAACACTACTTGCTGCACATAAGCTTCAGGTCCAACAGTAGGCTTTCACAATCACTGATCAGAGTCATTTCAAGCATATGCTGCTATCAGCCTCTGTTGCTACTTTTACTGAGTTAGTCTAACCACACTTTGATAATAGTACAGATAATCGTTTGAGCATGCACAGTGTAACTACTTATTTTTTTGCACATTCTTGATGCATGACCCACGTTCATTTAGCCATATGGCAGCCTGATTTGTGGTTACCTTTGACCATACTCATGTAATTTTCCATGAGATTTATTGGGGCTTGTTAGAATGAGATTCATTACTAAGTGTTGAACTTAATGTACAGGTTCTTTACAGTTTCAATATCACAAAAGCAGTTTTTTACCTGTCTGTTCAGCTTGCTATTCAAACATAGATTTTTCCGCAGGAGAGTTCATTCAGGACACAGGTCAATTGTTTTTGAAGTTGCTTCGAAACCCCTTACAGAGGGACATTCTGGTTATTTCAAAATTTTTGTTTTGTATGCCATATCATCTATTGTAAATTGCACATTTACCCTTAGGGACTTCTTGCTGTATATGACGGATATTTATTGTTATTCAATTGTGTGCTGCTCATTTTTTTCACCTCAACTTTATGGAGGGCTGAGTGGTAATTCCAATATCTTACCATAAAGGCTATACTCTTGTCTCTGCAGTCCTCGAAGTCATCATTTGGGCCAACAGTTCCCTTAATACATTGATTTCAATGTCTTTTTAGAAGTCCCTGTCTGATCAGACATGACAGCGAAAGGCGTATGTTACACTGATGGTTTTGTATGCCTTGAATGCAGTATTTGTGTTTGTTTAATTGTGTTTTTGGATACTCAGACAGGTCACTTAAGTTTGAGAATGATCTTCAGTGCTCAACAGTTATGATTTAAATAGTATGTTGCTTTTTGTTTCCTTGCTATATTCAGTAATACTCCTGCATGCACTATTTAGAGCAACCCTTGATAAAATTCTTCCTGTCTTACTTTATTAGGCCCAGAATTGGTCCTGTTGAATGGCTGTACTTGCACACTTGTAAGAGACCTTTTAACCTCTAAATCAGCAAGCCAGTTTTTCTTGTATTAGAATGCTACATCATTGTGCAACATTAAAATAAAATTAAATCCTGCTTTGACTGGTAAACAAATTTGTTTTATATTTTAGAAAATACCAGAGAATTTTGATGTGTATCGCTTAATACAAGATATGAGGACGCAGCGGCATTCTGCAGTGCAAACAAAGGTACAAGGATTATTGAAGAGACGGGGCATTAAGAATGTAGGACTCTAGAGGGATATATGGTAGAACATAAGCTACTGTTTGGTAGACATGGGGGTGGCTTATTGAAGCAGGTCAGGTTTGTGTGATGGATTGCATCTTTGGTTGGTGTCTCCAGCTTGGTTATCACAATGCAAAAGGTCTGGAAACGTTGAGAGGGTGTGTTTAGATGAAGTGTTGCAGTAGAGACTGTATGCTAGGGGGGGTCCTTTGAGAAAAGATGATGAAAAAATAACATTGTCAACCTTCTTTGCTTTCTTTTGCTTTATTGTATGTACGTCTTAAGATCGAAGCTATGAACTTCATCAGTAGTTTGCATCTGTTTTTTGCCCGTACTATATAGATAGACACTGCACATTATTTATGGTTAATGGTGCATTATGAATGTGATCTGAGTAGATGGGCTGTATCTTTGAAGTTGAATAACTTTAGCTGCACATATGTATGCTATTTATGAAAGGTGTTCCTATCTTTAAAGGTATGGTTGTTTTAGTGGTTTTTGTAATAAGGCTGGATATATTGTTACTTTTAAAATATGGCTGTTCACTGTAACATGCTATTTTTTGGTATTCCGATTGTAGGAACAGTATGAGCTGGTTCATCGGGCAATTGCACAGCTGTTTCAAAAGCAATTGCAAATATATGAAAGTCATGGAAGCCTTGCTGATGGGATGGTAAGCAATTTGCATTGTCAGGTTTAGTTTTGTAATAAGGACATGGTAAGGTGTTCTTTGTTTTCTATTAATTAAATGTTGTGCCGGTTCCTCTGTGCAATAAGTGTAAAATATAATTTGTATTCTTATATTACTTTATAAGTTTTTATTTGATTTTCCCATCCTTATTTATTGTGTTTATTCACATGGTTTGTATGCAGAGACCCACATACACTCTTTATTTTACTTAAGGAGTAAATGCATAATCTTCATGTGAGAAAATATAATAGTCAATGTTTAGGCTAAGAATCACTTTAGACTATCAAGTCAAAAAACAACTTCCCTTAGTCTGTTTTTTTATTTTTTTAAATTTTTTTTATTGTGTAAGATATTTATTAGACACAAAGAAAAGTTACACTGCGTCATGCCAACAACCCGGAGGCAGGCCGCGATGCTTACAGATGGTATTCAATGGCAGGTATATTTCAAGGAATCTTGCAGCATAACGGGCAATGCATCCTCAGGAGATGCCTGTAAACAGTCTAAGGTAGACATACAGTGCAACAACAACAAGGCAAATAGTCTTACAATTTTTAGGGTGCCGCAGACAGGCAATATCACCCAAACACATTTCGTCGCCCCATCAGATTGACGAGCGCGACAGCCGTGGCTCAGTTAAACATCAGCTCAGCATAGACTCGTCCGCGGACACCTTTTCTCCCAAACCCCCACAACAACCCGAGGGAAACAACAAACCTGGTGCATAGCGGAAGCAGAAACACATATCACATCAGGCAGATGCAGGGCTGTGAGTATTAGGGTCAGGCAGCTTAATAAGGATGTCAACATGTAACAGGGGCAGTGGCGGGAGTATCCCATGTATCCCCCGCAGGGCGGGGGGGTGAGGGGGGGAAGGGGACAGGCAGGATGGTGGGTCGCGCGATCAATGAAGGGGACATATTGCTAGGTCAGGTGAGCACTTGGTAGATACCAGCAAGGGCAGGAGTAGGGCGTCCCACAGCCCCGAGGCACATCCGCCCAGGCAGTAAGCAATCCACTGGAGAAAGGGTGTACACGGTGGGAGGCCCTCAACCCATGTCATCAGAAACGCCCACGTCAGGGGAGTCCTCTGAGGTAGCAGATCCCGCCCGCTCCCTGGCCCACTGAAGGAACGGCTCCCAAATGTCTTTAGGTCTGGAAGCGGTGGGCATTGACTCCCAGTAATGCGTGAGTTGCGTCTGGCCATAAGTCACGTCCTTAATCCACGCCATAAACGCAGGCAAGGTCCTGCGGCCCCAGTTTATCGCCACCTGGCGTTTTGTATAAAGGAGCAGTAACGCGTGCAGTTTCCGGTCACCAGGCTCGGTGTCTCTTACATAACCCAACAGGCCCTTGAGCGGAGTAGGCTCGTCAGTCCTGTGTAGAATTTGGTTAATGGCCGTGAAGACGGCCGACCAGTACTCATTTAATTTAGGGCAGTCCCATGCCACATGCAGGAAGGACGCATCCGCCCCACCACATTTCCAGCACGATGCATCCGTCCGGATGCCCATGCGATGTAGCATTATCGGCGTGCGGTAGTACCGGTGCAGGAACTTAAAATGGACCAGTCTTAACCTATAATTTGGAGACAGTGCCGTGAGTTGTGCACAGCAGTAGTCCCACATGTCATCAGTGAGGGGGTCGTCCAGGTCTGCAGACCAAGCTTGTCTGGCCGCAGGCACAGTGATCGGGGCTTGCTCTTGCATACAATTGTACAGTCTAGAGACCAGTTTCGCGTGGGACGGTCTTGACAGTAGATTTTGGAGTGCATCGAGTTGTGGCGGCTCCTCTGGGAACTGGGGCCACAGCTTCTTACATGACTCCCGGAGGGAGTGGTGTAACAGTGCGTCCGAGAAGGAGTCAGATTGGCCGTCTTCGCGCGCTCCCAACTCAGCGAACGTCCCATCGGGATAGAGATCAGCAAAGGTTGTTACGCGTTTCCCGCGGATCATGATGGTGTCACCCCTAGTACATAGGCAAGGCAGCATCGGGTTGCTTCGTAATGGGATTGCCGGCGCATAGAGCAAGGTAAGCTTCGCCCGGTTCCGCAACTCGCGCCAAGACCAGCGGATCATTTCCGCTGTGTCTATGTCCCTCGACGGGCGTGTAACCTTGCCATATAGCGCCACCTGAAGAGGCGACGGGGCGACAGCGGCCAGCTCCACCGCCACGTGTGGCTGGTAAGGGTTGGGGAAGGCCCAGAAATGTAGAAATTGCGCCTGCGCGCATAGCGAGTATAGCTTCAGATCAGGCGCCCCAAGGCCCCCCTGCCGTAGCGGGAGCGTGAGCAGGGCCCAAGAGGATCTCGCCTGACCCCCGGCCCACACCAGATTCAAAAGTAGTGATCTCACGCGCGCATGGAAATGAGCAGTCATGGGTAGCGGAACATTGACAAACAGATATAAAAATTTGGGGAGTACCACCATTTTCGCCAAGGCTATCCTCGCAACCAGGGAGAGAGGGAGCCTGTTCCAGATCTCTACCTTTCTCTCGAGCCAGTCAACAGCTCTCCCGAAGTTCAGGGACCATAGTTCCTGCGTGTCTCGACTCACCCAGATTCCCAGGTATTTCACCGCATCAGTGTCCCACCTCAGGGGATAGTCCGATGGAGGTTGTTTAGTGGCGTCAGTTAGGGGGAATGCCACGGACTTGGACCAATTGATAGATACTCCAGCCAGACCTTCAAAGCGCACGAATTCTCGGAGCAATGGGTTCATGTTGTCAGCAGGGTCTATAACGTAAAGAGTAACATCGTCTGCGTATAAGGAGATCAGCAGACTTCGGGAGCTGAATCCGATCCCTCTCGCCGTGTGGTGCTGACGAACTCTGGCCGCCAGCGGCTCCATGGCAATAGCGAAAAGGAGAGGAGATAGTGGGCACCCCTGCCTGGTCCCCCTTGAGATGTTAAAGGGCTCGGACACAAGACCGTTCACACTCACTCGAGCCCTGGGTGCATCATACAGTAGTTTTATAAGCGTGATGAAGTTATGGCTAAACCCCATCCTACCCAGGATTTTAAACAAGTAGGGCCACTCCAAGGAGTCAAAGGCTTTGATGGCGTCGAGGAACACCACCGCAGCTTGAACGGAAGGGTGGAGATAGTGCAAGATAGAAAAAAGAGTTCTGAGGTTGTGGGAAGTTGCGCGGCCAGGAATAAACCCGGACTGGTCAGGTAGAGCTATAATGGGCAATAACGGTTGGAGCTTGTCTGCGATGATCTTAGCAAAGATCTTAGCGTCCACATTTATGAGGGAGAGGGGACGATAGGAGTCAAGTACCATGCCGTCTTTGTCGGGCTTCAGGAGGGTGATAATCAGGGCTTCGCGCATCGAGTCCGGGAGGGAGTTCAGTTCGAGGGCTTCAACAAACAGCGAATGCAGCCTCGGGGCCAACTCCTCCGCATATGTCTTGTAAAATGAAGTTGTCAGGCCGTCTGGGCCGGGCGCTTTGTTTGCCGGCATGCTCTTGATGACCTGAGCTATGTCCTGAACAGTGACGGGGAGGTCCATGTATTGTCTGTGGTGATCATTGAACCAAACAAGGGCAATAGAATCAAGAAAACCGTCCAGGGAATCAGGGGCGACTGTCTGTCTAGTCGTGTAGAGGGATGCATAAAAATCAGTGAAGGCTTTTAGAACTGCCTCCTGGCCCACAACCAGGGTACCCGCGCTATCGTGTATAGTGTGAATGTGGTGTGTTTGTGACCGAGGGGCGATCAGCCTGGCCAAAGTTCTGCTCGGCCTGTCCCCCTCCCCGTATCTGCGGGCTTCAGCTTGTTTCCCCAGAAATTTTATTTCTCGTTGTGCCTCCTCATTAAATATGAGCAGTTTGGCTTTAAGACGGCTAGCCAGCTCCAACGTCGGGTCCTGACAGAAGGCCAGGTCCAACTCCCTCAGCTCTCGCTCCAACTGGGACAGTGAACGGCGTATGGTGTGTAGCACCCCTGCCTGTCTAGCTATACATTGGCCCCGTATCACCGCCTTGAAGGCGTCCCACACAATAGCCTCTGAGGAGGCCGACCCTTCGTTATCCTCAAAGTACTTCACAATGTCCGTTCTTATTCCTCGGTAAACACCAGGTCTGTAAGGGCATGAGGGGGTAAGCGCCAGGAAAACGCCCTAGTCGTGATGCCAGGAATCCTCAGCTCCAGTGCGCAGGGGGCGTGGTCCGAAAGTGACCTAGCTTGGATATCAACACTCTCCACCCACGTCGCCACCTCAGGTGATACCAGCCAAAAGTCCAGTCTTGACCAAGCAGCATGATGGCATGTGATACAAGTCCCCGTTCTATCTCCAGGATGTCTAACCCTCCACACATCAGACAGCAACCCCTCATCCATCACAGCAATTATTGCCTGTCTTGCTCTAGCATGTGTGGGCCTGGCTACACCTTTTCTGTCTAGCTCATCATTCAACACAACATTAAAGTCCCCTCCGATCACAATCGAGTGACAATCTAACAGTGTAATTTGTGCCCAGACATCGCGAAAGAAGTCCGGGTCATCCACGTTCGGACCATATATAGCAGCCAGAACCAGCGGCTTACCCTGTAATGTTCCATGCAAAATGACATAGCGGCCCTCCTTATCAAGCACATACTTGTGTTACTTCCAATCCAGCCCCCTACGCACAAGGACAGCCACTCCCCTAGCATAATTAGAATAAATGGCAGAGTACACCTGTGACCATCTAGAGTGCCTCAGTCTGGGCGACGGAGTCACGTTTATGTGAGTTTCCTGCAAGAAACATATGTCCACATTGTGTCTGGCCAGTGTACCGTGCATCAACCTAGCTTTTTTGTAGTCCCCAAGGCCTCGAATGTTCCAGGTCCACAGCTTAACCCCCCCCATGCCAGCAACTCAGCCGAAGTATCTGGACTCCCACCACCCGCACCCCCAACGTCGTATGAAAGCCCGCACACCACACACACAGCTCTCTGCGTAATATATGAGCAAAATTGTATTCCATTTCGCACCAGTTCAAAACCAGAAACCAAACACCCAACCATCCCCTCCACCCCCCACCCACGCCAACCCCCCAATCAGGTTGCGATAAAACCCTTTTCGTGCTAAGACCAGCACTACAGTTAAATAGAAACAAGAACAATGGGAGGTACCCCATGGGGGCGAGGTGCTCCTGGCTTACACCCCCGAATACTCGGGGTGGCTGCACAGTCAAGGATCTTCGCAGCACTCGAGAGGTAGCCTGTCTCATGAAGGTGCTATAAACAGAACACTATATGAAATAGCAGCGACACAGACCTGGGTTTCCACTCAATGTCCAGATCGTTCCCCAGGTAGGGCAAACAGGCCAGGCCACTGGCAGCGAATTCCTCCGGCACCCAACTCACTTGAAACAGCCAGGGCCGCCCATATAGGCAACAAAGAGGGGGCCGCCCGGCCAGCTAGTTTCGATGCAGTCAATCATTGTCGCTCATCTGGCCTGCGCCCTCCTCCAGTCTAGGCGACTTGCGGCGAGCACCAGGGCCACAAACTTGCTTGGCGAACTTCAGAGCAGATTTTGCGTCCGTGAAGAAGTGCGCGGCCTGCTCGTGTAGAACTTTCAATTTGGCCGGGTATAATAAGGAGTACAGAACTCCGGCTTGCATCAGTAGTTTCTTGGCCGGCATAAACTCCTTCCTGGCCGCCTGGACAAGAGGAGTGAAATCAGGGTAGAATGAGAGATGGTTCCCTTTGTGGGTGATCTTGCCTTTCTCCCGGGCCAGCCTCAGAATGCGGTCCCGATCCTGATAATTTAGCAGTTTGGCCAGAATGGGCCGAGGAGGGGCGCCCGTCGGTGGCTTCTTGCCCAGGGTCCTATGTGCCCTCTCAACCGTGAACACCTGGGAGAGGTCGGGGTCAAATAGCTCGTGTAGGAGATCAGTTACAAATACCTCCATCCTCCCAGTGTTGTCCGTCTCCGGAATGCCAGTGATCCGAATGTTGGATCTACGGGACCGAGCCTCCAAATCATCTGTCTTGGCGCGCATGTATTCCAGTTCGCGCTCAATGTTAGTGATATGTTGCTTAGTTTGTTGTTGGAACTCGCTGCATTCCGTTTGCCTGTTCTCCAGGCAGTCTAAACGCTTCTCATGCGTATCCACCTTGGACTTTACCGCCTCCAGCTGCGCGGACATGGCATCCAATTTTGAGTCAATACTCTTGAGGCTAGATCGGACCTCCATTATTAAGGCGCCAAAATCAATGTCAGGTGTAGGACTGTTGGAAGGGGGCGACGCGGCCCCCTGGTCCGCCGGAGACTGTTTGGCCTTCTGTTTTTGCTCGAAAGTGAGCTTGGGTTGCTTCGCATCTCTATTGCCTCCCATCATGGACTCGCAGATTTACCCCCTTGTTTGGCGCGCTTTTCACCCCCTCCTGCGCTCCGCGAAGCCCGCCACCAAGGACAGCCCGGCCCAAAGCAAGTTGTGTCAAAGGGAATCTGGGGGGGTACGCTAGTGTTCAGTTCCAGCGATCTCAAGCAGCATGCCCCAGTGAATGTTTCAGCTCAAGCCAGTGGCGCTCAGGACTGGGGCAGATGGCAAATCCCACACCGAGAGTCACAAACAAAGCGCCCCGTCCAATCCAGGCTCGCTTCCCCCCAGTCTTCCCTGCAGCTTGTCGCAGGTTGTACTCACCAGGGGCGCGGCGCCTCCCCGCGTGGCCGGCAAGTCTCCGCGGTACAGGGATTCCTCAAGCAGGATCTAGTCCCTTACCGACCCTGTCGAGTGTCCGGGCGGCGGCGCCCCGCACCGTGCCGCTACACCAAGATGGCGGACGCACCACCAGGTCAGCGCCGACCCGTCGCAGGAGGCGCCCCTCAGGTCTGAATTTGCTCCACACTCACTCTGCAGGGCTCGGCCTCCGCCTCCTCAGCCCAGCAATCCTCAGCGGAGTTCTAGCAAGTGGCGCGGGGGCTCGTTCAGTGCGCTCGCAATCCAGCCATACAGGCCCGATAATCCTCGGGGTCCGGTGAGCAGCAGCCGCCGCCCTGGGCTCCACGGCAGTGGGCGGGTTCGGGCAGTCGGGTCCTCAGCGCCAGATCTCTTGCGCCAGGCGCCCGTTTTCTCCAGAAGTGCGATCGAGTGTGCCCCAGGTCATTTAACGCTCAGTCATCCGTGAGTCAGGGTCTCTCGGTAGCGTTAGACAGGATTATGGTAGGATTTTCAGTGTGCAGCCGGCGGAGCTCGCTCACAGAGCGGCCATTTCGCTGCTCGGTCAGCCACGCCCCCCCAACTTCCCTTAGTCTGTTTAATCAATCACTTAACCCTATGCTCTCTTGTTCAACTCACACCCCATGTTATACATTCATCCTCTGTTTCATTTGGGTATGTGTACCACACACATTCGATATTATTCTCACTTTATTTAGAAAATCATCAAATCTCATGAAAACAGCAATTCATATAAGTATCGCAAATGCTAAAAAGTTTTTTTTTTTTTTTTTTTTTTTTTAACGCTGTCCTATTGTACTAAAAGAGACTCGTTTTTAAAAAACATCACAAAATGTTGTTCTTCCAGTTCTCGTTCACATTGAAAAACAATTCATTACACAGAAATAAAAAACATCAAACATGAAAACAGGGATCAAAGAAACCGGAAAAGCGCACTCAATGTGTCTTATTGAGTTACTAATCTATTTTGGTTATTGCTCATTAAACAGGGTGTCATCAAACATATAGAATCCACGGTGTTCTTCACAGCCCCTCAGATTTAGTGTAATTGGTGCAACGACGCATTTCGGTGAGTCCCAATGATCATAACTACCTTCTTCAGGATCAATTAATATCACCCATAATAATAAAAATGCAATACAACTTTATATTCCAGTATCGTGATAAACTTCTTCGTATGTCAATTTGTTAGTCTCAATATTTTAGACCTACCAGGGGGTTTCTTTTCCCAGTCTCTGTGCTGCTGCTCTATCAACCTGGGTGAGATTACATCCCCCTCCACTGACCCATCTTTCAAATTGGGGGAGAGGAGGTCTGGCAGTGGTTCAGTCTCCTCTCCTGCTTCATCAGTGACCATCAGCATGTTCATGTCTGCCCTGTCTTGTTGGGGTATCAACCTATTGACATGCAGGACACAATATGCGTTCCTGGGGTTGTTAAGTTATACCATATAGGTAACCTCACCATTCTTCTCTTGTATTGGATAGTGCCCAGCCCACTTATCCTGGAGGGCCCTGGGTGTGACCAGCTCCAAGACCCACACCAATTGTCCTGGAGCGTACTCTGGCATAGTAGCCTTTTGGTCATACCAGAGCTTCATGGGGTCTTAGCCGGCCACCAGTTTCCTGCTTGCATTGAACATGTACTCTGCCATGTGAGATCGCAGGCCTATTACATAGTCCAGCACACTCTCCTTGGCTTCCTTGAGAGGCTTTTCCCAAGGCTCTCTCACCAGACACAATACCCCTCTCACAAGGTGCCCACACAATAATTCAAAGGAGCTGAAGCCAGCTCCTTTTTGTGGCACCGCCTTGTATGCAAACAGTAGGCACGGTAGGAGAATGTCCCGTCTCCTACTGAGTATGTCACACAAAACCATGATCATGTCCTTTAGGGACTTATTGAATCTTTTCACCAGACCATTAGTATGGGGATGATATTGGGTGGTGAACTTGTAGGTAACGCCACATTCCTCCCTCATCGCATTTAGATAAAGGCACAGATGTCAGTCTGGCTATCTGAAACCACCTCCTTTGGGAAACCCACTCTGGTGAACACACTAAGTAGGACCCTGGCCACTGAAGGAGTGGTGACGCCATCAGAACAGACAAAAATGTAACATGAATAGAAGTTGGTGGAACAGAAATACTTGTATAAGTACTGGAATGGAAAAATAAGAGAGGCTAACAATAAGCTGCTCTTTTTTTTCAATGCTCTGTGTGCTGAGGGGAGAGCAACAATGCAACTCAGTCTTGATTTAAACAGATCTTTGACGATTCCCAGTTGAAGTTTATGCTTGCAACCACCAGAGCCCTGTGTTTGGATAGGGCCCAGCCCACTTATCCTGGAGGTCCCTGGGAGCGACAGGCTCCAACACCCACACCAGTTGTCCTGGAGCGTACTCAGGCATAGTAGCCTTTTGGTTACACTAGAGCTTCATGGTTGACTTTACCTTTTGCTTATTGAAGGAGATGGGAGATACATGCATCCCAAAGGAATATCACACCCTTCTTCATTTGCTGAATGTGTTAAAGTGAAAAAGATGTCACGTAGACTTGGCAGTCATGGAGCTTTGCACAACTGATTGTTTATCCACAATTTTTAGGAATGATATTATCTTTTCTTTTTCTCAGACCAGGCCCAATTGGGTTTAGGTATGTAACAACACGTTTGTATCCAGTTTGTCCCTTGAGTCCTTAGCTCATATTAGTCATTGGTCAATTTTGAATGCTAGATTCAAACTAGTGGTTTTCCAAGGAAAACTCTTCTCTGAGAGATGGTCGGTCAGTAGAGTTCTAGTTCTATCACCATCTTAGTTTCTGCAGTTAATTCAGACTTAGCCCCTGAACGTATGTTTTTTTTTTTTTACCCGACAGTGACGCATGGTTGGATACTGTGAGGAGACATTATATACGGTATCATAAGGTGTTGATTTTTTTTCCCCGGATCTATTTACATAGTGTGTCTATTGAGGGGAAATTGTGTGATTATGATTCCTCCCTTAAACTTATTGTTTATATTTTTACTATATTGTTTATCACTGTACTTAGTCTGTGCATGAATTTGCTAATGAAGTTTAATATTTTGTTAATATAGAGGTTAATACTCTTATTACACTGCCCTCATTCATAAGTCTCAAGTTGTATAAAATCCTGCAGCTTTCGATTTTACATTTTGATATTTTGAAAGGAAATGGTAATCCACTCCTATATAAAGATATTGAACCTCTTAAAAGTGCTACTTTGAGCTGGGCCAATGGTATCCATAACCTCTCATTGGCAGGGTCCAAGCAATGTGGAGCACATGTGGCTGAGGATGCAGCCTCCTATAGCTTTCAAGCTCATGATGCGTTGATCAAATAATGTGAGCTATTTAGATGGTATTTTGTTATCTACAACTTGTACAGAGTACAGCTGCCTCAGGTGTGATACTGTAGCATCACACTGTCCAAATTGTATTGTAGGCACACCTACAGGTTTAGTTAGTCATATGTGTGGTTGTATGTCTTATGTGAGAATTGTTCAGTGTGGTGCTTGAGGTGGTCTGGTCTACTTGTATGTGTTGCTGCTGGTATGTAAGCATATATTTACATGATGTGTGAGAGGTGATAAAGGATACCTAATGCAGCTTTATTTTCAAGTATTTGACTGAGTCATCGCATAGTGGGTTTTCTAACCTGTTCTTTCAATTGGTGGCTCAGTGTCCGATATGTGGTTGATGTGGTGTCTAAGGTGGATTCAGGATCATCTGAAAGTTTGAAACTTTCAGATGATCCTTTGAACATTTTTATGGCTTTACAAAACATTAGATGGTTTTAAGGTTAGGTGATTCTATTCTTGTTGTATCTAAATTCAGAGTGAGTTCCAAATTGTGTTAGCTTGGAAAATATGACCTCTAGGTCGGGGGTTCCGAAAAGATGCACTTTATGTTGTAATAGTATGTTTGAATGGATGCTTACTCTGGGGTGATGGGTCTGAAATGTTTGTTGGAGGAACAGATTTGATGAAGGAATCCTGATCCGTTTTCTTCCAGTTAGGCAGTGCTTTGTGTTCTACTTACAATGCCTTGATCTGGTGAAACATTGGCAGGCAGTGCTAAGTCACAATGGCTGGTGGTATGTGGTCTGAGATTGTACCCTTTTTAAATTCCTTAGGAAGAATTTTGGTGCGTTTAGGTCAAGTCTGTTCTGGCAATCAAAGTGTGAGAGTGCAAGAGCGGCTGTGACTTTAACCCTGTGAAGGAAACTAGTCAAACGTAATACTACCTTGGAATTCAGGGCATGTTGGTATTTATCATCCGTTTATGGTTCCAGTATTAAATATTTGTCTAGGATGAGGCCTACGCTTTTTGTTGAATTTTAGTGGTGCATGTCATAATCCTGTAGCTAAAGCCGGAATTGTGTATTAGTAATGATTTTCTACATCTTGGGGTCTCTGTTTTGTCAGATTCAAGATTTCGATGTGTAACATCTTCTAGCCTTTTCCAGGCATCAGGCAAAGTGCCATCATTAAACTCTGCTTCTAGATTTTGAAGATGTTCTGTCTCATCTGTGTATTAAGGCTTGTGAGACTGAAGGATTTAATCAGTTCAGCCAGGAGACTTAAGTACATCAATTTAGAGAAGAGCACAAAACACATCTATTGTAAGAACACACCATGCTGACACAGTAACAGTACTCTTTGTCAGATTCCAGCTACCCCTCTAATCACACTTTGCATTTGACCCTGTAAAACATTCTTCTGGCTTTTGGTTTGGTTCATGATAGTCATATACCACTTTAATTAATACATACATACATACATACATACATACATGCTTGACCCCTAGTAAATGCCATTACCTAGTTGGATATGTTTGAAGGTATATGTTTGTAGGAAGATGATCTCATTATCGTTTAAGGGGGGTGAAGTCTGGTGCACTATGTTGGCTGATGACAGGATTAAATACAATAGTGAGCTGACCAGATTAGCTTTGAAATAGGTTTAGTGAATGAATGTTTCAGTTAATTTCGCATGCCTTCAGGAGAAGGGAATGTACTGATTATCATCTGAACAACCTTTACAGTGGACCTACTAGGAAAGAACTTATTGAAAACAGTCTGGGCTTGAGTCCTCTGAGGATCCAAATTTATTGTTATGAAATGTTAGAGTATTCTTCTGATATGAGATTGAGGCGTTTAAGGTTCTTCCATCGTTGGTCAGAGGTCTAATCTTGTTGAGAATGTGGGCTGTTTGAGGGCTCAACCAGTGTATTGTTCTTTGGCCTTTGGTTTGTGAGATAGCATTATTATTGGAGCAAGTTTTGGTTCTTTAACTTGCAGATCATTTTGAAAAACTTACTTTCAGGGAACAATGCAAAGGAGATGAGAAGATGTTTTTTCTTTTTGGATGGTAGCTGTGTAGATATGCAATTAGGGATTGTATCAAATTATCCTCTCTAAATAAATTTTTCCCCGTTTGCTTGGAATTTTGTTTTTAGAAGGAAGTTTGCTTTCATTTCGTTTGATAGCCATTCATTGAATTAAGTTGTTGTCAAGAAGCCTATGGTCTCAGAAGAGGGTCTTCAGCGGGTCAAAATATATTTTAGAATCTAATTTCAGATTCTTCCGATCACGATATTCAGTTAATGGAAAATTGTTTGATGTTATTTCTCAGATTTTGGTACACTGATGCTCATAGTATAGGAAAGAGGATCACTGAAGGTCCAAGGTAGAGAATATCTCGAATTAGTTATGTTTCCACTGTTATAAAAAATTTCATCCTGGGAGTAAAGTGGATCAGTAATGAGCTATGTCCTTTGGAAAGCTGTTGGAGAGTCGTCTTGTTCACGATTGATCCCGTTTTCTAAGCTTTGTATTTGAAATACCCCCATCAGAGAGTTTGTATAAATGCGTGTGTGGTTTACGATGCAGCTCAGAGCCCTCCCCTTCAACTGTGGCAAATAGTTTCCTTTCTCAACTATTGATAGCTCTTGTAACTTGCCTCTAGGCTTTAATTTCCATTATTAAGTGTGTTTTCTGCTTACCTAAAAATACATATGACACAATGCCCTAATTCTCAAGTGTGTCCCTGATAAAGTTCGAATGTTATATTCACCTGCCAGTAAAATGGCGGTGTGGGTTTTACACTTTACTTTCCCAATTGTGAACTGTTGTTCACAAGTTTACATCTTTCATAATGGCATTGTATCATACTATGATGAGAACCTGCTATCTTTATTTGTATGAGGACCACTGTATTTTGCAGTTTTAGGGAGTTGTGATGTTGCGAAAACATAATTTGTAAATGGTCTTGTAAAATGCCATCATTATGTACTTGACTGTTTCCAAATAGGACCCCTTGGTTAGGTTTTCCTAAATGCAGCGTTAAACCTGCGTTTGCTATGGGAATGCTGTTCTGGATGTTTATGTGAATATCATTTGAACTCTCTGAAGAGAGGTGAAATGGAGACTGAGTCAAATGGTGTGTGTAAAATTATATTTACTATATTTCATATTGTGCATCTTGTGCAATCATAGTTTCATCCCTCTTATACCAAGTGATGAAAATAACAAACTTTTTGACATTTAAGGATGAAATTTGCTCAGAGGACACTGGTAATGCTTTGGAAGCTGAGAATACGGATTCACCCCCACCAAAGCCTCCACGGATCCGCAGGTAATAATATGAATAACTAATTTGTGTATTTGTTAAAGTTATATTGTAAATGATTCATGTTCTTAATATTGTTATATTAGCATGTAGCTCTGTTTTGTCTCACCCTCCTCCCAACCGGCAGTCAGTTGCAGAGTTGAAGCGGTTTGTTTAAATGTTGTTGTTTTTGCCAAGAGACACATGACATGGTAAATGTTTACTCCTCAGGCCCTGATTCCTCCTTGTGTTTACGAGGCTCTTTTTTTAAGCAGAACATATAAGAAGGGTATGGAAAAAAGACAGAAATGACACAAAGGAGCACCTGCAGCTCTGAAATAGCATCTCCAATTGGGTTGTTCCATTTGGAAGTCTATGGTTAATTGCTACCTACAGCTCTGTTTTAATTTGTGTTTTCCTGAGTGCCCTCTGTTGGGATTGCCAATAGTGATGGTTTTTCCCACTCCTTTGTTCCTCAGTTGGATTTGAATCTTGCATTTGCTTTAGTGGCTTCTCGACCGTGTCTGTCCAATTTGACCCCTAACCGTAAACCTAGTTCTTCTGCTCATAGTATCGAACATCCTCAGGCTATCTTTATCAACCCTTAACATTTTCCACATGGATAAGTTTTTGCTTTGCTCTTGCCCATCCTTCTTACCCAAGGTGGTGTCAGCACTTCATATGGGCCAGTCTGTCACACTTCATTTTGTTTCCTCCTCCACATTCAACTTAGAAGTAGGAACAGCTGCTTAGGCAGGACTCTAGACTTTGTGTCAAAACTAAATCGACCGCCTGCTACAGGATCGAGTTAATGACCATCCATTTGTGGACTTAGCTGGCTTCAAGAAGGGCAAGGTGGTGACCAAACACCTTTTCGTTTTGGTTCATCGTCTGCATACAGATTTTGTGACGTCCTGGCCACAAAAGATCCTCTAGGCTAGGGTACGTTCCTGCCAACTCCACCAGGGCCGTGGCTTCTTCTACAGCTCTTTTTAGAGCTGCCACAGTTTTAGACATCTGCCTGCTGCATGCTTTTGCTAAGCACTACAACCTCATGTCTGAGGCATGCAGTGACTGATACTTTGTCCATGTTGTGTTGCTTGGGCTGCCTTGTTTAACCAGCACTATTCAAATCCATCTCCCTGAGAGGCACTGCTTTATCTGTGAGAAGGTGTATTCATTAGATTAAAACGTTGCTTACATGTGGTAGAAATATTTCCTGTGGCCCCAATCTTTCCACAGATTCCTCCTTGCCCTCCTTCATTACTTAGTGTTGTGATTAGTAAGATCTAAAAGTATGCAAACACATTACATGCTTTATTTGTCGCATAGAAAAAGATTCAGGGAGTGATGCCATGGTGACAGTTGGTGCCTAATAAATACTGGTGATGTTACATCCACATGTGAAGTCGTGGCATGAACTGCATGGCACCACCTGGTGGTTCTGGATAGTCACTGCTAGGAAAGTACTTGAGACCAGCTGAAGGAGTAGTTATAAGGTGAGGAATCTGCCTGTAGAACATGTCTCCAAAATCAATATATATAAATATATATTGACTAAAGGTAAGGAAGTTTTTCTTTGATATACTGCATTTACATTTTGCAATGGATTACCGTTCCTAATGGGATTTCGTCCTTGTTTACTACATTTTTAGGTCTTGCTCCTGCGTTGCAGTGTGCAGCAGTGCTCGCGCAGTGAGAGACCTCTCGAGGGGGGTTTGAAAATGGACCTAGGAATCACACACGCTTGTGCATGTGCTTTTCCTTTTGGCCCACACTATTGGCCTTTGCGTGCTTCTTTTTATAAAAGACAGCACACAATTGGCCAAAGGCAGGCGCATTGCTCTGCCCATGGCCTATTGGTGTCTGTTATGAGCACCGGCCGCCATGTGGTTTCAATTATCGTGCCCAGACACGGGCGCGATAATTGAAACCACATGGCTCACTCGTGCGCACCGCTCGCCGGATTGTTCTTTTTTGGATCCATTTCACAGGGAAGCAACTAAATGAAAGAAGGAAAGAGGTGGTGCTCGGGCGCACCACTCTTTTAAATGTTGTATCTGAATTCTGACTCTCGCATGAACAAGAGTACTTAGTAAGTGTCGTGCATTTGAGCTTAATGGACGGTGGTTTCCACAGAGGGCTTCTGATTCCAACGGAGCTTACGGCCAGAAGAGGGGGGGTGTATGAGTGATTACTGAGAGTCTAAGGGCCAAGGCTTGCTGTTCGACAGAGTAGATGACGTGCTAGAGAGAGATCAGGAGATGAGGTGAGTAGTGACCCCCCAACCGAGGAAGACAAACTGTCAACACAGAGGCTCTGAGACACTTTGGGCCTGATGTAAGAAAGGTTATAATTCGGAAATCGTGAAAATCAACAAATTAGAATCTGCAAAACTTTACACAGTATGTACTAAGCATCATCACTATCAAACTGCGAACTCATAGTTTTCTCTATTTTGTGGTTAGTCTATTCCCCTCCTTTCTCTTTCCCTCACTGAAACTTCTTAAACTCTCTTCCCTAAAGTAAGTTGTACATCTTCCTCAGAGGAGACGACAATTACATTGTTTTTTGCCTGTCGGCGAATGTCCTTGCTGCACACAGTGCCACAGGGAGGCATGCAAAACTTTGTTTCAAACTCTTAGATGGGTAGATATAAAAACACAGGCTGTAAAAAATGTTTTGTTAAAACAAACTGGGAAATATAGCCTACTAAAATCTCAACCTCGCATATAAAAAGCTCCTACAAAAAGTCGCCCTATATTCAGATCCTAAAAGATGCCAATCTCCCGCCCACCCCACATACATTACGGCTGGGCTGATTGATTCAATTTCTAGTCCTAGCCCACATGGGCCAAGTGCTGGATACTGTACTAGGGGTTAGGTAGAATTTGTTTTTCAGCTATGTCCAGTACGGTTGTGAGAGTTTACGATTAGGAGGCTGCAAAAGATGTTTTTACAGTCTAGCTTTTAACATGCTACCACATTAGGTACATAGGTGGGTCATAGAACTAGTCGGAACAAGTGTGATAATAGCAGACCGGTTGGAGAGGAGTCCCCCCACAAAATCTGAGCTCTGCCGAATTACCCAAAAGCCAAGCTCCCTTAAACAGTCTTTCTAGAAGGTGGCACATGCCCCCTGACCAGGCTACCACCAACCAGTTCCATCGAAGGCGTCTTGAGGGTGTAACCATCAAAAAGGGAAAGGAGGCCTTTACACGTAAATGTAATTGGTATTATAAAGCGCTTAGTAGCCCATACAAGGCGTTGAAGCACTTTACGGCAAGTAGAGTGCTACTCCAGAACCCAAGGTTAGTGGTTAGTCCAGTGGTTATTGTTATTAGTAATGTGCTGTCACGAAAAGGTGCATGCAGTTACTTTGTGATACATTAATACCATTGCGGTGTGCTCATTACAGGGGGGGGGCATGTGGCATTAAAGCGAGATTTATTCTACATATTTTACACACCTGCTCCTTAATGTGTAAGTTTCTAAATGACATAATTCAGGAGTAATTAAAACAATGCTCATAGTGCAATCCAAGCCTCTGGTAGCTTTTCATTTTTAATTTTGTGCACCACGGAGCTGCTCAGTTTTAGGCTCAACTATGGGCGTTTTCTGTGAGGATAAAAATAATCTACTTTTATTTAGCGCCTCGTATCTCTTTGTTTCTCGGCACTGTGAACAACAGATCTGCCTATTACCAATTTTTACGGTACTCAGTTTACTGGCATCGGAAGGCTATACGGCTGAGATGGCCATGCTGGATTCGAATCTGTGACATGTAGGTTACAACAATCAACTCACTGAGCCATCTAGCTGGCTGACTCATCTAACATGGCGTTCACAAATTTCCATGTAAGCAGCAGGCATTTGCTGGACAGCCTCAGTGGCCAACCGAGGCCAGTCAGGACCAGGCAGCGGTTTGAGCATTATAACCGGCCTTCGGGACGGGGTACAGGGCACAGGTGTCTCAGAAGGCCCAGGAGGCAGAGGAAGGTTGCTACAACAGGAACCCAGGGGACTCTGTGGGACATAGCAGCGATAGATACGCCTACAGCCTGCCAGGAAATAAACATTCTATCACACTCCTCCCACAAAACAGATGGACAAGAGGAAACTACACACCAAGCTGTTCGAGCTCACTTTATCGATCACATATTAAAATAAATTGAGGTATTGAGCATTTTTTGCAGAGAATTGTGTGTAATCTGCTGGCCACAAGCTAAATTATCCTAACATAGTTCGGGGATTAATGCGCCTCATGCAGAGCTTGGCAAGTAACCTGCAGGTCACAGGTTTGTATTCAGTTACAACAGCTCAGTGGGTCAGGGTACATGCTGCTCAGATACTTCTACAAACCACTAGTCACAAGTTCCACTTGTGGAAAAACAGCGCATTGAAATACGTACCCACTGCCTGCAGCTAACTTACAAGACGGAAGAGTTAATCCTTCCAGGTGCTCACTCAATCGTTCATTCTTCTAAGGTTAATAAATGAGACAACCTTGAAACGTCATCCATCAGAAAAGCAGCCTTTTCAGGTGACTTCCCTGTGGACCTAAAAAGAAGCGCCTGTCCTCTAATGCTCACTGAATACAACATGCGCCTTAAATCTACTGTTGGCTGGCTTGTTTAAAGTGACTGCTATGTCACAGCGCGTACAAGGTATTCAGTGCAGCTCGTGTGAGGTGACTTGACTATCTTATTGCAGCTCCTGTAATTCGTCTGGGCTGTTGCAGCTCATAGAAGGCGCAACAAGTACTGACATGCCCCTAATATGATGTGATGGATGGACAGCTGTAATGTTAACTTCTGCAAACACCCTTCGAATGTAAATAATAATGGTGCCAATTCGACATAATTCGTAGTCAGTAACCTTACGCCCCTTGCTTGACCTCCATCTTCACACCACTGTATAGATCTAATAATCACGATTATCGTGAAACAAGCATTATTATTACACCTTTGAGGGGACAGGCAGCCAGCCCAGACACAAGCCTCTTGGGACTGCGTGTCCCACACAATACCTGTTGCCTGGCTCTGCCCACGAAACCCCCATATTAAATCTTATCTGGCTGTTTTATATTAATTTCTTTGTGTTAACCTACCAGACTGTGTCCGCATGATATGAGCCATGATCTGCCTAAAACAGTTTGTAGCTTTACTGACCATACACTTTCTAGAGCTGTGGAATAAAGGGAATATACATACTTGTCGACCGTTTACCATCGGAACCTACCACCAGCTGCACTCTCAACTACTCGCTAACCTTTGACCATCTAGGTACGGGGTAATGATTGCTTGTCTGTATGTGCACTGCACTTTCGGTGCGCTCTGCGGTGTGAGGGTTTAAGAACAATTTAGGGCCCTGTTGCCTCATTTGGTATGTGCATGATGTGGTGCTTTTAATTAAATTCTCTGTGACAAGCCATGCAGATTTGAGAATGACCGCCTAGTTAGTTTTGGGATTACTCATAAACTTTGAACTTTTTATACCGAATTTATTTCAGCCCTTACTAGACATCACTAGAATGTGTTAGAATGCAGTGAGAGGTTAGCGACGTACAGTTCAGCACACCCTGTTCACCAGAGTGGTGTTAAGCAGCAGATATTTCGAAGAAGCTGGAGCAATATATAGTGCTATGAACAAAGGACACCGGACTTTGTATGTATATCATTAACCCTGAACTGCTCAACATCTACAACCTGGAAGCAAAGACGGGATTCCTGGCACTTCTGGCGAAATTCTCCCAACAGCTTAAGGTGACTAGAAACACGACAGGATAATTCCTGGGAATGAAGTTTGCCGGATAAGCCAAAAATGAGGGCCCCTGGTGCTATATTATGAGTAAGGCTGACTGTTTTTCTTTTTACTGATTTTAACAGATACATACAGAAACCATTTATTTTCCTGTCTGTTTTTTTAATTTTGATTATAAACGGAAATATGGGTTGTTTTTGAGTGATTCTAAATGCTGTCAATCAGGACTGCCAGGCCAATAGCTGTGCAGATTGACAGGCAAGAGAGGTCAGGTGAGAGGGGTTGGCCTAACGGCTAAGGCGCTCGACCTCGGACCTGGGGATCTGGGTTCGAGTCTCGGTAACGACGCCAAAAACCCCCTGTGATTCTGGGCAAATCACTTAATCTCCCCGTGCCTAAAAATGAAAGTGTGTCCTCATGTAACGTAACTGGTGCTATGTAAAGCGCTCTGATAACTGATTCGGTTCGGTTCTAGTTCGCGCTATATAAAACTCTGCAAAAAAAAAAAAAAGAGGATTGAAACAAGCATTTGCAATGCAATAGGTCTCGCATTACTGAAAGTTTGAGCTATTGGCGTAGCATTATTGTTTGCAACAGTAACTGCTCAAACTTTGAGTAATGCGAGACCTATTGCATTGCAAATGCTTGTTTTTAATGCACAGTGTCATGTGTCTTTGACATTTTAAGAAGGTAGTTTCAAGAATATCAACAAGGATTGAATTTCAAACACTCTACTAAATTTTCTGTGTAGCGTTTGAGTAACTGAAACAGTACACTGATGAAGCTAATGCTTTGACATATTTCTATCTCCTTCAGGAAATATTCTTTTGGGGTTTACAACTATGGTCTTCCTTTTCCTCTACTGAACACATTCGACAGAATTGGAATATTTCTGAGATTTTACTTTGCACCTGTAAAGGAAGTCGACTCTTACAGATTGTTTCATGTTTCTGTAATTTGTATTGAATTTTAACATTGCACAACCTAAACACTCACAAAGATTTCTGAAGTAATTGCCCCCCCGCCCACTTTCCCTGCCCCCTCTACTGTGTAGCTTTTACCCTACACTCCCTCAACTTGACACTAACCTTCACCCACCACCTCTTTTATTTGTTGTCCCCCAGGAGTAGATGCTTATTAAAGAAGTTAACTTCATACTACACCTGGTGTTTGAGAATGGGGGATGAGTAATCCAACAGAGGTGACCATGTAGCTGTGAATTCCCTTTCTGTTCCCTCCCATGCAATATTTTTTCTATTTCTAACATTCACCAGAGTTTATTTTCTTGGAGGTCAGTATGTTACCTAGCAGTGTCTGCTTTACAGACAGTAAGAGTGTCATTAACATATTATTGGCTCCTGTGGGCAACCCCCCCCCCCCCCATCCCCCCCATCAATTCTGGAGTCCACCTCAGTAACTCACTGGCTAGGGCGTCAGGGCAGTGCATGCTTGCAATTTGGTAGAGGTATGTTATTGAGGACTGCATTTCTGAATCCTCGTATCTTAGGGCAGAAAGAAAGATTGTAGAATAATGTGTTCCTCTCCTGCCCCAAAGTGTCTAGGCAACTTACATTTTGTAGGAGTGTATAGCCGCCTATGGAGTATTTTTTCTGGCCACTTGCTATTCCCACAGTGTGTTTTTTTCTCCCAGTGTCTCCCAGTCCCAATCTTTGTCTGAGAGGCAGAGTCCCAGTTCTCCTAAATCCTTTATCTGGAAGGTGTTCCTCTTCTGGATTACCTGTCTTTCAAAGGATCCTCTGTGAAGTATGGTCTTATTGTGCTCTGTCTCTCATCTGGATGTTCCTAAATCTTTGCTCTTCATTCTGTCCAAAGTCTTTTTTGATTTGGTCAAGTCTTCATCTGTCCTTAACGCAATATATGTGATTTTTTGGCATCTGCTTTCTTCCTATTTCTTGAAAGCCTCTGTAGGCCTGCCATAGTGTGGGTTTCCTAATAATAAAGGTGTAAGAGTGAGAGGGGTAGTTCAGCACTCCTGCCATGTACCTCTGCTCCAAGGAAGTTGTGAAAGGAAGCATCATTCTAACACATGCTAATACATTTCTTTTGATGTGTTAGGCTACTCCTACATATAACATAGTTGGTAATGCTTGTTAAAAAGGGTCCCTTAGGGTTCTCATTTGAGTAGTCCTCTTTATTGACACTGTCCACCTGAGCTTTGGCAAGTAGATGTTGTCAGCTCACTTTTAATGGACTGCAGAAGTTCTAATTCAATGAAAACAACTTCCTACTTATAGGTAAGATGTATATCCCTAACATTTGATGAAAGTCTTCACCCACTTGAAAGGGGTATTCTATTTCAGGGTTGCGATTGATTTTGTGTTTAGGCATGTTTAGGTTAAGCGCTACAAACATCTCTGGATTTGTTCTATAGCCAAAAACCTCACCACCAATCTCTGCCACTCCAGGCAGGAATAGAGTTGGTAGGTTGGGTACCAATACTGGTACGTCAACAGTAAGAATTGTGAGTTTGACTGGCCTCAATCCTACTCCTCTTGTCTTTCTGACTCTTCTGGACTCTAAGGTTCTAACTATACAGCAAATAGCAGTCGGGGGCAGCGGGCACCCGTCTTGCCCTCTTCTAATATGCATGTCTGTTATTCTGCAATCTTGGTGACAGGACTACATAGCTTGCTTACACCAGTAATATGAATGCATCACCAAAACCCCCGACTTCCTTGGTCTTTTTGAGGCACTTGCATCCTGTCTTGTCAAATGCTTTTTCCACTCCAGTCCGGACTCCTCCCATAACACCCACCCCACACTCCTCTTCACCCAGGTACTACTCAGAGTCTACTCTGAGGCTAGTCATAGGATATCATTTAGTCTTTGAACCCTCACCAGATTAAGCTAATCAGGAACGCCCATGCTGCAACTTTTCTAGGTGCTGCATGCTCCCACTTGAAACCCTTCAGGCCTTATGTAACTTCAGAAGCCCCTAGTGGACTACTACTGGTGGCAGCTGTGCTGACTCGATCCCCTTGGGCCTCTGCCTTGCTCCTTACCAGTGCTGGTCTATGCCTCTGTTTCTGCTCCAAAGACCTTTTCTGCTCCACTTACTCCAGCTTACACTTTACTTGCACCTACTCCAGATCCTAGTGTGCCTTCTGTTTAAGTTCTGGAGCTGAAGTTGGCTCATGCTATCAAGGCGCGAACCCATCTTTGAAAGACTTCCTGCCTCTCTCTGATGCCAGTATTATGGAGGGCTTGTTTGCATATGTTAAAGCTAAGATGTCTGTTTATTTTGTCACTGGCTTGGCTAGGCTTCGCTATGAGCACCATTAAAGGTTAGTTGTCATCCCTTTCTACATTTGTATGGCCATTGTTCGTTATGCACAACACTGGTTGTGATGTGATTTTTCAAATGGCTCACATATGAGCTCTTTATTATGCCTCAATAGGACCTAAACCGTGTCCTTATGTTCTTAGTGTGCATGCCCTTTGAGCCTATGCACAGTTGCTCACTGAAATTGCTGACCTTTTGAGATGATGATGATCTTCTTTGCACTTAAATATGTGCTCTTTGTTAGAGAGCTGTAGGCGCTGTCAGTGCAACCTCTATATAGCACCTCCTTCCCTCTGAATTTGATGTTGCTAACTTGCACTTCCTTTCTGCCAACGGTGATGTTAACTTTCCTTGTATGATAGTACATCACTATGCTGTTTTTGTTAGGCGAAATCTTCTGAGGGGGGGAGGTTTCACCGGTTCAGCCAAAAAAGACCATATTACTTTTACTTTGAGTGCACTACGGATCAACTGGTGGACAGCCAACTTTTTATCGGCTATGCCGGTGCTAAGAAGGGAGAAGTGGTTCAGAAGTGAACCTTGAATCATCAAACAAACATGCCGTGCCATGCTCTGACCACAAAGGAACTTCCTTGATGGCCTTGGGGCTCATTATGACTGAGCCAGCCAACGCTGCCACTAGAGAGTTAGCTAGGAGTGTTCTGGTGTGGAGCATCTGCCAGGCTGCTACATTGATGACTATGCATGCACACCTTCACCAGTCCTTACTATTTCAACAGCCAAGTGTACCAGAGAGGGCCACTTTTCCTGATTGGTCATGCATGACTTCCTGGTATAAATTCACTTTCGTGACTCCACTTTTGCGAGATACTGCTTTGGCATCTGTTCAAAAGATGAGTAATCTGCGGTTACAAGTATCCATCAGAAGAACAAATTACTTCGGTAATGCTCTTTCTGGTGGATACATAAATGCAGAATTTCGCACACCCTGGCTCCTCACCTTGCTATGAAGTGAACATTTTTTGGTCCAGAGGTAGATCGTACAGCTGGTCCCTGACGCTTTGACTTTGGAGCTGTTAGATATGCCACCAAAAGAGCTGATGCTTGCCTCGCAGCTGGAGCTAGATGATGTGCCTTCCCTGCTTTCCTGGCCTCTTGTGCTGACCCCCCCTTCCAACATTTCGATGGTCTCCCAGTTAATGCTGGTGTTTCTTTAATTGTTTTTGCAAACATTCTTCCCAGCACACTTTGGTGCGGCTTCAGGCCTCCTGTTGTATCCGAACCTTGTGCTAGTCTCTGCGGTTGCAGTACCTCTGAACTTAATGCGTTTGCTCCTCATTCTTCACTGAATGGCTTATCTCCTGTTCTTCAAAATGCTATTGGCTTGGACACATTTCCCAATGTTGATTTAGACTGCCTTTCGGAGCCTGCTGAGGAAGTGGCTTTGTTCACTGTGCAAGGCTGCCTATGTCATAGAGCACATTGCTACCATTTAATAATGCCTTAATATCCACATTTTAGGGGTTTGGAACAAGCTGTCCTCTGCTTAACCGCTAGGATGCACGCCATCCATTTCTTGCTCCTGAGGATACACATTTTTGACAGCTCTCCTGTCTCCTGAGAGCCTTGTTGTTCAGGCATCTTCATCTTGTAAACAAAATCCAACTTGCACTTAGCTCAACTAATGACTTGCCTTTTGGTATGATTTTCCCATGATTTTTGTTAAGTGACTTAGCTACTTGTTCCTAACTTGCCTCACCATCTCCTTGATCCAGAGGTTGTGCGTGACTGACTACAGTCCATCACTAGGCCCTTCAAATTATTGGCAATAGCTATGCCTTTCCCTTTTAGGACTTGCTTCCCTCCATTTTTCCTCAACCATCTCTGAGAAGAATATCTTACAATGGGAAGTCCTTTCCCCGTTACTGCATGATGGAGTGGATCTGGTACCAGCAGCTGACCTAGGACAGGAATGCTGCACTCTATTTCCCAAATCTGAAGAAGGATCTGTGCCACCTTTACATTCTGGACCTGCACATTCTAATTTCTTTCCTCCATAAGGAGAAGTTTAAGTTAATGTAATCAACCCTGGTATTGCTAGCTCTGAAACATGGTGAATGTATAATGCCCCCCAACTTGCAGGACACATACTTCCACCTACCGGATTGTAAGTCACTCAAGTCGAATGATTAGTGGTGACTTATGCACCTCATGCATTCACAAAAGTTATATTAGTGTGTTGGTGCATAGTCACAGGTCGGTGGTCTCTGTATTCCTGTGTCTTGACGACTGGCTGCTGAATGCACCTGGCTGCAGCTGATGTTTGAACATCTTTAGTCTATGGTCTCTTTTACTTCTCAACCTGGGATTTTCCAACCTTCCAAGTCACACCTCATGCTTTCTAAATGACTATTCAACTAATACTCTTTTTCAGGCGGAGCTTGGATACACCACCTCTCAAGACCTTTCTGCCTCTTCGACTGATTTGGGGGTATTCTTACTGTAATCCTGATTTTTCTTGGGTAGCTCGTTTTCTTATCCTGAAAGGCTTGTTCACCTTTTGCATTGTGCTACAATGATGTCTTCGCTTACAGTGGACACAATTCAGGAATCAACTCTGACAATGTTTGCATTCCTAAGCCAATTGCACAAAACCTGCTCTTCAACTTCCCCTATTGGCCACTTTGGTAGGTGTTGGTTGGGGCAGTTATCTTTGATCACTAGAGAACCCGAGGCTCTGTCCTTCCTCTGAGCAGAGGTGTGACATGAAATGGTTTGTACTTTGTGACGTGCATCCTCAATGTGTTTCCGCCTTCCATTTGTGGTCATTCAATCCAAGTGTTAACTGACAGCGCTACAGAGCTGTGATATTTCAAGAAATATGTCAACGTAAGCTTGCTCTGCCTTTGTATGGATATGCTGAGAGTATGGTTGTGAGCATTTAGTCCACTCACTAAATCTGTCTATGCTGGGTGATGGTCCCTCTTTATTAGCTGGTGTGTGGGAGTCAAACTTATATGATGAGCTGCGTTTTGCATTATCCCATGCCCATCAAGGCTTTGCTGTGGGTCCAGTTCAGTTATTTATCCTCCCTTTTGTGCTTTGAACAAATCGCTTATTTTCATACATGTTTTAAAGGGGGTGATTTATTTGTTTCCCCTCCCTTTGTGATGCCTCAGTGGGACCTTAATGTGACATTCACATTTTTTGATGGATACTTATAACTGCACATTCCTCACCTTTAGAATATACTCCAGGCTGTATCAAGCAGTTTTCATAGCTGTGCTCCTGCATGCTGTCATGTGGTGCTGTGCGACTCCACGTTGACTGTGGAAGTGACAAAGTGTCGCTCCATATAAGTGCCACCACTGCATGCCAATATCAGTTTTTCTTTTTGGGCATGGATCCGAGCTCCTCTTTTTATCAGTTTCCCACATGCTAGGTCTGGTGGCTCAGTGGACGAAGATGTCCGCTGCAGGGGCCTGTGGTCAACCACATGGTCACAGGTTTTTTTTTGGCTCTAGCCCCGCCCCCTTTCTCACTGACCCCACCTCCACCGGTGCGGCCCTCTGACACAAACCACACTGTAAATTTGGCCCCTGAGAGAAAGTTTGTGAGTACCCATGATATAGGCTATCCGGTTTTAGGTTTAAACCTATAATAACTGATAAAACCGCACCGAAAAGAAAATAGCCATCACCGGTGTAAACATATAAACACTGAAAAAAACACATTTGCAACCACAAACTAAGCGCCATTCAAAGAAAGGAAAAGATGAGTGAAAGTGATTTTTATTTCTTCCTGCAGGGGCCAATACAATGTAACTTTGATATATAAGGTAGCATCAAGAAAGACTGGCCTAACATTATTCTGCTTGAGGTTTGTTGTTTAGGTATGTCACTAAAACATTGTCTCTTCTTCCTTTTACTTTTTTCAATTTTGTGGTCTTTGGTCTACAAATGCATGGTTTAGGTCTTAATTTGATGTCATTTGGTTTGATCTCATTTGATGAATTCTAGAGAATCGGGAAATATCAAAATTCTATTTGAAATTTTGGCTACATTTGATTCCACTGATAGGTAAAATGTCTGGTTTCATAATAATCTTTCCTAAAATGTAGCATCACATTTACCCACAGACAGAGAATGGGTGAAATCCTTTGATACATCAGCTCCCTTTTCTAATGAGTCAGTATTGATTGTAAGTGAATTGCCAAACACCCCTGTCTTTAAACATTCAATGCAAGATGGAGTGACAGGTATATGTGAAAAGAATGAGGTCACCAAGCATGTGAGAAAAGTGGTGAAATCATGACACCAGGGGTTTGGTAAACATGGAACAGAGTGTCACTTGGAATGCTGCTGAAAAAAGTTCCTGCCATGTTCAATAAAGATTGGAGTGATATTGTTTGTATTTGCAGTAAAGCAGCTACGTATATAAAAAAGGTGTATGATGGCCTGTCAAAATCGGTACCTGAGCTGAAGTGCTTTCCTGTAAGAAATCCTTGTCACTTGCTAGATGGTATGCTGAAAGTATATTTGCATTTTTCAGAGGGAATGAAGAATGCTATTGACTTTGTAGTGCATTCTGGTGCAGAAAAGATGTATTTAATCCTCATAAACCCTGTGCACATGCTACCGATACACATTCACTATCAGTGCAGAAAGCAGGCAATAATTAAAATTAAATAAAAATTCCATAAACATCGGAAAAACACGTTTTCTGTTTTTAATGGAGCGAAAATGTGTAACCACTGATAACCACTTTTTTTTAAGGTATTGAAAAAACTGAAAAAACCCCACCAGAATTTACCAAAAATAGAAACTGAAAACCGTAAAGCCTATTTATATCCTGTGCTTCACGTGCCACTTGACGCAACCATCCAGACTTTTAACACTACAACCAGCACATAATACCCAAAAATATTGTGCTTATTTCACCTCCTGCACTTTGGTATTCACCACCCATGGATGGATAGATATATATTTATTGTACAATTAATTAAAATCATTACAGGCATTGTTCTTTGAGACTACGTGTCCAAACTGACCTAGGGATTTTGGAGGCGGGACCAGCATCTATCCGCACCTGACTCCTGTACTGCACCGCCACAAAGCGCACCTGGAAGTCCCGCAGCTCACGCAGGCCAAGGGCGAGCCCATCTGCGCCCTGAGGAGGCTAGGCCACCCCCTGTAGTTTTGCTTTCGGAGATTGAAGTCAACTACCTTGACCCTGGGGGTACCTGGTAGTTGAAAAAGGATATGGTTAAGTAGAAACTCCATGTGGATAGGGACAAAGAGAAGGACAATGCCCATAAACCTCCCAGCGAGAATACATTGGACTCCTATCTGGGCCAAGGTATGTTTTTTTCCCCAAAAGACATAAACTTAGGGCAACGACTATCCCGGTTTAGGGAAAGGCAGTCACCCTTCTCAGTTTAACCAGCCAAGTGTTGTATAGTTGTAGTGATAACCCAGGCTTAGTCACAATATCAAACTCCCAATTGCCTTGCGATGAGGCCCCTCTAGTGGGACAGATGCTCTTAATGGAAGTGATAGTGCTCCTGCAGTAAAAAGAAAGTGCAAAACAAGCGACCTGCTGGTAGGAGGCACTCTACTCGTAACTTAAGGAAGCAGGCTTTAACAGGGGCCACCGAAGAGACTCTGATTGCGGCTCCAATTAACTGCGATGACATTTTGGAATTTTTTTAACCCATAATAGCCCAGTGTGCTGACCCTTTGGTGGATAAGTTGCAAAGTCTGGCGACAGCTGTTGCAACTTTAGTCAAGAAAAAAGATACAGCAAATGGTCTTTATGCTGCCAATAAGGCTCAAGAGGCTGCCTCAAGACTTAACATGTATGTGGGGCAAACTAGCTTCCAGATATTGGCCATTTATCCCCCTGTCCTACCTCAAAAGTCACCAATGGAATGGTTGCCCCCCCCCCTTTTTTTTTTTTTTACATGGTAGAACCGTAGAAACTATTACAATGGGGGTAGGCCGGGAGTTGGAGAGGAACAGGAGAGGCAAGTGAATGAATGAATGAATGAATGAAGGGAGACTTATACAGCGCAACTTAGCCCAAGGGCATCAAGGCTCCAAGTGGGGGAATAGTAGTACTGCCCAGGAAGGCAACAGCAGGCCCATTTTGAATCTACCACTGGCATGTTGTCCATACATAGCCGTAATGACTGGGGTCCCAAAATTAACTAATACCATTGAGGCGGCCACCTCTCGTTACAAAAGAAAATCTGTCACATGAGGGTATATAGCAACATATTACTTGTTAGAAGGGTTGTGTGGGTGGATGGTAGGTGGGCGGTAGGGAGGACGGTGGCAGAGTCTCCCCGACCCACTTCACGCACAGTGAGATATTTCGCAGCTACGATTTATGTTGCTTTCCTGAATTTTAAAAGTTGCTGAATTTTAATTATTTTTATTAATCACTTACTGCATTTTGCACCGTTGCTGGTTTATACTTCTTGTGCCATAAAGGGGAACCAAGGGGGGCCGGCACTTATTTCAGGGAAGCCTGTGCTCAATGTTGTGACCCTGCCCGCCCCGGTCCGACTCGGTAGCCAATACCATTGAGCGGAGGGCGGGACAGGGAGAGCCAGGGACTTCCGCCCACTGGAGCGGTTAGTGCTCTAGATGTTGTACAGAAGGGCTATTTATCCCTCTCGCCGCTTTGAGCGCGCAGCGGTCGCGCGCAGGGGAGCGCCTAAGGACACGCCTAAGACAAGCCAAAGAGAAGCCCGTCTGCGCCCGTCCGTGACAGGACGGGGCCAGGGGCCATGACCCCTACATTTGTAGACCGAGGCTACTGCATTCCTGAACGGGTTAGTTACTCAGCCCAAGCACTATTAGAGCTTCAGATTGCCCCTTTGTTAGGCTGTGCTAGGGAGACTGGGTCACTCCCGGAAGGACCGTTCTCCTGTCGGCATTGCAAATTTCAGGCACCATTTGTTGATGATTACTATCAACCAGGAACTCCCGCTACCGCTAAACCACAAATAGGATGGAATAATTTGCTTTGCAATATCAGATCGCGGCCTAAACACCACCACAGAGGTCTGGGATCTTATTTCCACACTACAACCCGAACTATGCTTCCTGACGGAAACGTGGTTAAAGTCTCATTCGGTCCCTGCAATCACCCTTGGGTCAACCCACTAAAATGGGTGGTGGTAGTTCATAGATATAACATCACCATTTCTATATTAGACCAATGCTGCACTGCAGAAATGGAATTGATGATTTTTAGGATTGACACTTCGGCTAGGAACAGCTGGAAAGGGCCCTTGGTCTATCGCCCCCCCCCCCCGGCCCTTGTACGACCTTTTCTGTCTCCTTAGTGGAAGCATTGGCCTCACATATTAATCCTGGTGATGATTTTCTACACTTAGGGGACTTAAATGTACACAGCGAACGATTGGATAACGTGGAGGCCCAGTCCTTGTTGGCTGATCTTTCCCTACTAGGGCTAAAGCAGTTCAATTCTGGCCCCACCCATCGGGCAAGACATACATTAGATCTAATCCTCTCCAACTCCCCTAAAATTGTGTGCCTCCCCCCAAAACAGGTCAATTGGACAGATCACTTAATTATAGAATTTGCAATGCCCAATCTGACCAAACTCTTTAATCTGCCCTCATCGCTACCTTTGTGGCAGAGACAATGGCATAAGATGTCACAGGAGGTCTTCAAAGAGACATTTGTTGAACCCCATATCGCACCTTCTGATAATATCGAGATGGCTCTATCAATATATAACTTTGCCATTGATTCGGCGGTAGAGACCATCGCCCCGCTGAAATTATGTAAATTGCGCGCTGCACAACGGCAAGAAGTATGGTTTCCGGACCAATTACGGTCCCAAAAAAAGGCTTGTAGGAAACTGGAAAAAGCCTGGAGATCATCTCCTCAGGAGGTCGATAAAAAAATCCTATTACACTGCCTTGACCTCCTATCATAAGGGTATCAGAGCGGCATGTAAGGATCACATTGCCTCTCAACTCATGGAGGCAGGCAATGCCCCTAAGGGTCTGTACCAGATCCTTCAAACTTTCATTAAACCAACAGCCTGTGAAAGCCCCGATGTAGCATCGCAACAATTATGTGATGACACCTCCCTCTATTTCACTAATAAGATAGACAGAATTTATGACAAAATCTCTGACTCTAGCCTATCCATGGGGCGGCCTGTGGTACTACCTCAGGAAAAGAGGGCAGCCAATCTCATCGTGCTTCACCAGTTCCCGGCTGCTTCTGTGGACGAGGTGGAGGACCGTTATTTACTAATTAAGAGTGACTGTCCATCAGATCTCATTCCAGCTAGAATTATGCCAGTGGTTGGCAGGGTGCTCGGTCCTGTGATCCAGTCCCTGGTCAACCTCTAGCTTTTCGAAGGCCGTGTTCCACAGGAATGGAAGAGGGCACTGGTGAGACCTATTCGGAAGAATTCCTCCATCCCCTGGACTGAGATGTCCAACCTCAGGCCAATATCTCTTCTTCCATACCTGAGTAAACTGACGGAAAAGCACGTCAACGTACATCTGTCGAGCTTTATTGAACGAACAGGGAGTCTGGACTACTCTCAGTCCGGCTTCAGGCCAAATCATAGCACTGAGTCCGCACTTCTGTCCGTCACAGATGATCTTCGTATGTCTCTGGACAAGGGAAATTCAGTGGTTCTAGTGCTATTAGATTTATCGGCAGCGTTCGATACCATATTGCATGACATCCTACTCAGGCGTTTGGAAGAGATTGGATTTGAGGGCTCGGCACTAGCCTGGTTGAGGAGCTTCTTATCTGGCAGCACACAGTGCGTGAATATGGGTGCATTTTGATCTGCCCCAGTAAACATCACAAAGGGGGTGGCACAGGGTTCATGCCCGAGCCCCACACTCTTTAATATCTATGTGGCCCCCCCTAGCCAGGATTATGAGAACTTTTGGTTTCATTCCAGTGTCATATGCTGATGACACTCAGCTCCTCTTCCCTTTTAAATCACTCACCCCGGTGGTCAAACAGACCTTCTCTGAAGGCATGAAGGCGGTCTCAGAGTTGATGACTTCGAATTTCCTGCAGTGCAATGTGGGAAAGTCGGAGGTTATGCCAAATGCTGTGGACCCCTGACTGGTGGTCCTCTGATCTGGGCTCTGCTCCTAACCCTAAACAGGTGGTGAAGAACCTGGGGGTGCGACTGGACCAAGATCTATCTTTGAAGGACCATGCAAATTACACAATAGGATCATGCTTTCACGTAATCGGACTACTCCGTAAAGTGTTCCCCCTACTTCCAGATACCACTAGAAAAACTTTGGTCCAGGCTCTGGTGCTCAGTCGCCTGGACTACTGTAACGGGCTGCTGGTATCTGCCAATGAGGGTGTACTTAGCAAGCTTCAAGTGGTACAAAACACTGCCGCAAGGTTGGTTCTAAATGCCCGCCCAGATCCCCCTCGCGTCCCCTGCTAGAAAAATTGCATTGGCTACCAATCCGCCAAATTTAAGACCTGTTGTGTGGTCCATAAAGGTCTGCATGGGCTGGGCCCCTTGTATCTGGCTGAAAAATTCATCCCTTACAACCCAACTCGCACCCTTTGTTCCAGCAACCAGTTGCTCCTGCAAGTCCCTTTGGTAAAAAAGGCAAGACAGGGTGGTAAAGCCCTATCTTCCATTGGTCCAGCATTATGGAACAATCTTCCTATCGCTCTCAGGCAGTGCACGGACCACTTAACGTTCAGGAAAAGGCTGAAAACTCTTTTGTTTCAGTCTTAGTCTCTCTCCTAGGTCCTAGCTCCATAATTCCATCTTCACTGGCGTTGGGCGCAAAGATACTCCTTCGGGAGTCGATTCTAGCGCTGTACAAACCCACAAATAAATAAATAAATATGGGTTTAGCTAGTAAACATCTGAGGGAGGACGGTGTGTTGATTTATTGCAGATGCACTGCACTGGCAAGGCAATAGCTCCAAAGTTTCAATGCACTCCCATTTACTGGAAGAGGGTTAGGTATTGCACTGTCAGGGTTTTTCTATAGGCATCTGCAAACCAGACTCTGGGAAAGGCTCACTTCCCCTTAAGAATCCTAGAGAAGTTATCTATACCTACCCATAACAGATTTTTCCCATTGACAAGTTTGACAATGATTGAATTTCTGACCTTCCCCCTACTTGCACAAGCGAGGAACAGCCCATGTTGACGCATTCAATTGTAACAAACAGGAGACTATATTTTAAACATACCCCAATATCCTACTAATAAAGGATTTGTCTTGGGATATATTATGAGGTATTTTTAAACTCACTACCCATCGTTCTCTTCTGGATCCCTGCACTAGCCAGTTTCATTTTATCGAAGAACTCCCACAGATGTTATTCTGATAGTCCGCCCTGTTGGTATTACTCTACCAGGGTGTGGATAGGTGCCTATGATGAAGCCTGTCACGATAGGTGAGTCACTTGTCTACTACAGTCTCTTTGGATACCTCGGGAAGATAATATAGGTTTGGCCTGCTTTTCCCTCTTTCAGGGTCCAGTTGCCCTTATGTGAGTAAACGACTTACGAATGCCCCAATATTTGATTGGTTTCCTACGTGCAATTCACACAAATATTGCTACTTCTGTTAGATATGACAGGGAGGTGTACGGATTGTTTTAGCCTCCCTTGTAGGGTCAGACAGGCATATATCTTGGCGCCTCTTATATTGTTGTTGTATATAAACGGTCTAAATAATTTTCTGGCGATACATAGGATGGACATGCTTAAGGTTAACACCTCTTTTGTCCCGGCTCTGCTATATGCAGATGATACAATATTACCTTGAGCGGTGTAAGGGATCTGTTAGTTACATTTATGAACGAGATTTATCTTGGCACTAATATTGTCACAACCCATTGCATGTTTTGTGGGAGCCAGTCCTTCAAAATGATACCAATAACAATGAAAGGGAAGCTCATTACAAGGATAGGTGCTTTTTCCTATCTGGGAATTACCTTTGACCAACAAAATTATTGGATCTCCTGTCTGGCCAACAGAAGTCCGCCATTTAACCAAGCATGCGGTTCCCTTTTTAGGTTTTAGTCAACGATAGGTAGCAAACCCATTGTCCCGCTGCTTCAAATCTACAGAATGAAATGCCCTCCGGTTCTCGCATATGTTGTCACCATTTGGGGGTAACTCAATTGAATGAGAATACAATAGTAGGAGAACTGATGTTATAGGAAACCACTTAGTGGGTCCAGCTAGTACCAGTTCCTTTGTATACGATGAGCTGTGCCTGGGTTATGTTGAAGGCTATTTAAAATTACCCTCAATGCTTCTGTGGATACACACAGCGGGAAACACACAGCTTTTAATAGGTAAGTGATCAAAGATTGGCTGGATTGTGACTATGGGTATAAAATTCCAATTCTGCCCATTTAAAAAATGTATCTGCTTCATTGGGATGTCCAGAACTGTACTTTTCTCCCCAGTTTATTATCAAAAGTGATGGGAAGAAGTTGTTTTCCAGGCAGGCTACAGAGGATGGAAACTGTGGCTCTGGAAAAGCAAACGACGAGAGCTTGCAAGATCATTCAAACCAGTGTCTGCCTTGAGTATTAACTCTCCCAAGTCAGAAGCCCTTGGGAGAGATACTTGCTCTCCAAATTTCGGCTGGTTGCAATACAGTATAGGCAATGTTTTCCACTTGAACAGTATGATCCCAACGTTATACTAATTTGTCTCTGCGACAATAGCACGCCACAGGCATACTATATGCCTTAAGTTTGTTTTAATCAGTTTGTATCTGGTTATGTAATACTTTTATTTGCTTTTTATTCTGACGTGTTTTATGCTTGGCTATTTTACTCTGTACGATTATGGGTTTTGATTAATATTCGAATAAACATATTTCAGCCACGTCCGATAACTGGATCTTAATCATCATAGAGTTTGGATATTGCATAGAATTGTCCTCCAGCAAGGGGACCAAAAAAGAAGGGCCATTCAAGGGAAAAAAAACTGACGTCTACTGAAGGAGGTTGAGGAATTGCTAGAAAAAAAGAGCAATAGACAAGGTGTCCAGAACCGAGATCAACAAAGGAAATTACTCAACATATTTCCTAATACCAAAGGTAGACAGGCCTCTATTCCCAATTCTAGACCTCCGATTCATAAACCAGTTTATAAAAACCCAAAGATTCGGAATGACAACCTTGCAGGAGGTTACCCTACAATTCCATGACCACATAGAGCTAAAGGATGCCTACTTGCTAGAGCAGCAAGAAAGCCAACAATAAGGAAGTGCTACAATGCAAAATGTAAGAGATACTCTTTATGATGACTTAAAAATGGATTATTAAGGAAAAACACTAAGGACGCAATGGTGTTAAAATATCTAAGATACTTACTAGAATGCAAGTTAACATGCTTTATATGAAAGTACACTTAGCTGAAATAGTGGCCTACACAAGAGTTCACATAGGCAGAAGCTTCTTCACAACTCTGGTAATAAATTGGTTCTTAGAAGGAGCAAAAAGAATTGCACCGCCTAGAAAGGTACCTGCACCCACATGGGATCTAAACATGATACTCACTCAGTTAATGAAGGCACCCTTTTAGCCTTTACACAAAGCCACATTAAAGATGCTCACTCTAAAGACCACATTCCTGGTGGCCATAACATCTCTTTGCAGGGTGAGAGCAAAATACAAGCACTCTCAATTCAAGAACCATATTTACATAGACCGGATTGTCATGATGACCGATCCATAATTCTTACCCGACATTTTCACACTTGACTCAACATAGATCGTACAATACAAATTCCACATTTTTACCAACAGCCAAAAAATCAAGCCGAGAGGGCGTTACACACGCTTGGGCGCAAATGTACTACACAGAAAAGATCGACAAGCAGGAAGACAAAGCAACTATTTGTCTTGTTTGCAGTCAACAATATGGGAATACCTGTAAATAAGGGCAAAATTGCCAGATGGATCACACAAACTATTCAGCTATGCCACAAGTGCAGGGTAGAAACTAAACTTATCCCCATCAGCAAACACAACAAGGAAAAAGGAGCAACCATTGCCCGTCTAGCAAATACATCTTTACAAGTAATATCTATGGCAGCAAAGTGATCATCCCTACACACGTTCACAAAACACTACTGCCTAGGCATTCAAATGTACATGGAAGCTAAAGTGGGACAAAAAGTGTTAAAACATCTGTTTACAAAGCTAAGTACGTCTACAACCCAACCAACGTTAAACTAATAAAACCACTACAAAATTGATGCACTGCATGTGAATACAGAAAAGATTCACGCTGCAAATAGTTTCTTACCTGTAGGTGTAGTATTTGACTATCTAAAGGTTGGGTCTGCAATTCACCACTATTTTGTAGTTCTTCTATTTGTATTTTTTGTTGTTGGGCATCAACAGATCCCCCATTTAGTGTTTCCTGTGACTTAGGATGTCCTCCCCCCGGAAGCTTCCACTCTTGGTTGCAAGCTTCAGATTCTTTTTTTTTTTCTGTTTGTCTATCCTCTCCTTCCATCTTCTTGGTGGAGATGGGTGGGTCATTTGTGAATCCAGAAAATTCTTCAAGCTACAAAACTACATCTACAGGCAAGGAACTATTTGTTGTCTTCAGCCAGACTTGCTCTGAGGTCAGTTAGTTGATATTGGCTACTGGGCTGTTAAATGCATGGAAGATCTTGCTGGACATGTCCTAACATGTCCAGCGAGATCTTGCTGATGGTCCTGGAAGAGTTTAAGACTTCTTTGGCTCAAACTATTCACGAAGGTCAGGATGCAACCAAATATCTGGCTTGATCTTTTTGCCACTGCCGATAATGTACAGTGTCAACAATTTTGCGCATTGACCTTCCCAAGAAGGCTCTCTCCCAGACTCATTCTGCCTAGAGTAGAACATGGATCTCTTGTATGCTTTCCCGCCACTGCCTCCCCTTCCCCAAGTTCTGAAGAAGATCAAGAATGATCTGGCCCAAGTCACTCTAGTGGCTCTAGACTGGAGGTACCAAGAAATTCTGGGCATGAATTTGTCTACGATTAGACTGCCACTTTGGGTGGATCTTCTGTCGCATCAGTAGGTCAAGGTCCACCACCTGGGCTTGTGCAATCCACACCGCCGTGTATGGAGATTGGGCAGCGCAGTTGACTGTGTTCGATCTGCCTTCTTAAGCAGTGGATGTTGTCCTTGCAGCAAGATGTCCTTCTAAGTCTGTTACGCAGGAAACTGGGACAAGCCTGTAGCTTGGTGTAGCTCCTTTAAAGCTCACTCGGTGCAAGGTAAACTGTTTGATTTATTACTATTTTTCTGTTTTTGACCCAAGAGGGTCTTGCAGGAAGCACTATCAAAGATTATTTGTCGTCCTTGCAGGCTTTTTTGCTTTACCGGACCAACTGTCCTTGTTTAAATCTCGTTGTGATGTGTTTTCTCAGAAGTTTAATCCTTCTATCCTTCATCATGTCACATTAGGTGCCTCAATTTGGTCCTTACGTTTCTTATGTAAATCCCTATTGAGCTGTTGCTTAGCTGTCCTCTGTCTTCTGACTCTGAAGACTGTCTTTCTCATTGCTATGACTTCATCTTATCGTGTGAGTGAGCTTCAAGCTTTGTCTGTCCACCTGCTCTAAACACAGCCTTCTTTCTGGACAAACTAGTGCTGTGGATTAGAGAGGCCTTTGTACTGAAAATTGCCATTCACATTGGACATTCCATCTGTCTTCCGTAGCTTTTTGCCCCACTTCACCTCTTGAAATAGCAGGAGAGACTTTTTTACATTGATCATACCAAAGACTATCGAGTGGATGATGAGGTCTTTGTAGGGTTCCCTGGAGCAGTGATTGGCAAGTCCGTGCACAAAATGACTTTGTCCAGGTGGGTAATCCTCTGCATTAGGATCTGCAATGCATTGGCCAAGAAGCAGCCTCCAAAAGTGTTGAGAGCCCATTCCTCTAAGGCCAAACCTACCACCACTGTACTGGCATTCAGAGTTCCTATTTTGTATATTTGCCATGCTGTTGTCTGAACCTCCGTGCACACATTCACAAAGCATTACTGCCTTGACAACCAGACCCAACGGTAAGGGTGTTTTGGCCATTCAGCAGTACTTTTTGGTCTTTGTCATTCCACAGACCCGCTCCTGAGGGTGGTACTGCTTTGGTATACATTCTAAAGGTGAAGAACTTGCAATTCGAAGTATCCATCAGAAGAACGAGTTACTTACTTTCTGGTGGAGATCTCCAATTCCTCACTTCCCTCCAATCTTTCCGTTCTGTAAAATGAACTCCTTTTTATCTAAGAAAATTCTAATTTAAAGATCTGCACACTGGAGCAACCAGTTTATTTGTGGGCTCTACATCAGAGGTTGCAGAGAATGTCCAGAAAGGAACTAGCTTCCGTGAAGTGGGGTGGCACTTATATGTTGCTTCAGTTGTTATTTCAGAGGTGAAGCACATTTGAGTGAAAATTGTAAGGTGCCTTGAGTTTTTGTGTTATAAATTGTTTTTTTACGTGAGTAGCTTATTATTTTTTTTTACGGATTTTAGTTTTGTTGTACAAATAAAAACAATATTTGCTGGATAGTGTATTATTGCAACGCTGATTTCTCACATTTATAATCTGCAGCCTTAACTTTTTAACTTTGCTTGTCTTTTTGTTCCCAATTCATATGCTTCATGCATCAGCAGATTTACCTTTCTCAGAGTGTCCTTAATCTTCATTGTATAGTCCCTCTTCGCATGTATACAAGACAGATACCTAGAACTAGTCAATATGAACTAAAGCTGCCACTCTGTTCTGACAAGATTGCTTCCCATTTCCTTGGGCATCATCTCCCATTGTATACAGCTTTCTCTGTTCCCATTCCCAAATACATTTCTTGCCTGCACATTGCCAGTTTGATATGTCATTTCTGACTGCAATTTCGCACATTCTCTGTCTTTTTCACCTAAGGCCTTTTTTGTTCTTCTCGATTTGTCCTAGAACAGTAAAAACCAGTTTGTACAAAACTGGACTCCGGTCACCCCTTGACCTCTTACATGCTCATCTTCTATCAGAGATTCCTAATGGATTGTGTTATGATACTGTCACAGCCTTGCCAATGTTTCTCCAGCAAGTAAAGGTCCTCTAAAATTGTCACTTTTACAGGTTGTGCAGATTTGATGGCATAGTGGTGGTCCATATTCACCAAGGATCCTCTTTCAGTACACCACCGACTTGAAACTCTTTACTTTTGCCTTCGTAATAAAGGCATAACGGGTTTCATGGAGAATGGCCAGAGCGGAGGTATCCAATGGTAAACCTTGTGGCCTTTTTGTCAATTAAGATCCACTTTCTATCTGTGAAGCTGGCCATGGTAGAGAGATAATGGTCTCCATTTGCTCTGAGTGGCAAACAGCCATGCTCTTTAATAGCACATTGTACCTTTAGGCATGTTTTCTTAGAGGCGTGTGCAATTTTATTCGTCCATTTTTGTACATGTTGGATTGTTTAGGAGATTTCTTCATCTGACAAAGAATTGAGAATGTGCTTTCACTGGGGTAGAAGTCTCAGTTAAATGCATTTGTGCATGTCCTGAGTAGCACTGTCCAAAAGAAAAAAGGAATGCAAGTGAAAAAGATACGCCTGGTCCACAGAACTGAAAAATATGCCACGTTTTTGCTTATAATATTTTAACTGCTACCTCTTGCATATTATTTATTGGAGCTTTACCGTTTAACTTTATTCAGTTTATCCTCCTGTCCTCCTCTTGAAGGTGTAATTGTGATGTTTTGTGATTTAAGATTTAGAATTAAAGTAGCTAATGTTTTAATACATTAATATTGCAAACATTGCTAAAACTGTGCATTCTTCCACAAACTCACTTTATTTAAATAGGCCTTTAAATGTTGTACTTATCTCGTCATTCTACTCTATGCCACCCTTTGTCATTCTACTCTATGCCACTTTTCACCATTCCACCCTATGCCACTCTTCGCCATTCCACCCTATGCCACTCTTCGCCATTCCACCCTATGCCACTCTTCGCCATTCCACCCTATGCCACTCTTCGCCATTCCACCCTACGTCACTCGTCGCCATACCACCCTACGTCACTCGTCGCCATTCCACTCTACGCCCCTCGTCGCCATTCCACTCTACGCCCCTCGTCGCCATTCCACTCTACGCCCCTCGTCGCCATTCCACTCTACGCCCCTCGTCGCCATTCCACTCTACGCCCCTCGTCGCCATTCCACTCTACGCCCCTCGTCGCCATTCCACTCTACGCCCCTCGTCGCCATTCCACTCTACGCCCCTCGTCGCCATTCCACTCTACGCCCCTCGTCGCCATTCCACTCTACGCCCCTCGTCGCCATTCCACTCTACGCCCCTCGTCGCCATTCCACTCTACGCCCCTCGTCGCCATTCCACTCTACGCCCCTCGTCGCCATTCCACTCTACGCCCCTCGTCGCCATTCCACTCTACACCCCTCGTCGCCATTCCACTCTACGCCCCTCGTCGCCATTCCACTCTACGCCCCTCGTCGCCATTCCACTCTACGCCCCTCGTCGCCATTCCACTCTACGCCCCTCGTCGCCATTCCACTCTACGCCCCTCGTCGCCATTCCACTCTACGCCCCTCGTCGCCATTCCACTCTACGCCCCTCGTTGCCATTCCACTCTACGCCCCTCGTTGCCATTCCACTCTACGCCCCTCGTTGCCATTCCACTCTACGCCCCTCGTTGCCATTCCACTCTACGCCCCTCGTTGCCACTCCACTCTATGACACTCTACGCCACGACACTCTACGACACTCTTCGCCGCGACACTCTTCGCCGCGAGACGCTCTTCGCCGCGAGACGCTCTTCGCCGCGAGACGCTCTTCGCCGCGAGACGCTCTTCGCCGCGAGACGCTCTTCGCCGCGAGACGCTCTTCGCCGCGAGACGCTCTTCGCCCCGAGACGCTCTTCGCCCCGAGACGCTCTTCGCCCCGAGACGCTCTTCGCCCCGAGACGCTCTTCGCCCCGAGACGCTCTTCGCCCCGAGACGCTCTTCGCCCCGAGACGCTCTTCGCCCCGAGACGCTCTTCGCCCCGAGACGCTCTTCGCCCCGAGACGCTCTTCGCCCCGAGACGCTCTTCGCCCCGAGACGCTCTTCGCCCCGAGACGCTCTTCGCCCCGAGACGCTCTTCGCCCCGAGACGCTCTTCGCCCCGAGACGCTCTTCGCCCCTCTTCGCCCCTCTTCGCCCCTCTTCGCCCCTCTTCGCCCCTCTTCGCCCCTCTTCGCCCCTCTTCGCCCCTCTTCGCCCCTCTTCGCCCCTCTTCGCCCCTCTTCGCCCCTCTTCGCCCCTCTTCGCCCCTCTTCGCCCCTCTTCGCCATTCCACTCTACGACACTAACTTTTTGCCATGATGATCAGCAGCCAATAGCTCTTGCATATGTGAGACCTATTGACTTTTCAAAAACTTATTTGTATTCTGTTTTGTACTGGCTTGAAATACGAGCACATTTATATTCTTAGTGTGTGTTCTGAGAAGACAATTTTAACAATGACCCACATAATACTTTTAAGCACAAAACCACTTAAGATGAAGAGAACGTGTTTTTGCTTTGAATGTCGTGTTTCTGATATTGAACATTTCTTATAAACACTATACAATGTAAAGAAATATTTTTCCTATTTTTATTGACAGCCGTGACCATTATGTTAGCGTCATGTTTGTATCGGTTTTGGCCATTTATGTTGGTACAGATTTGTTACATACTAAAAATGGCAAACACTGCTTGTTACATGTATGTTCAATTCTTGCAGTTGCCTCGTGGATGAAGATGTCAAAGAAGAAATCTTGCAACCTCCAGAACCCCATCCTGTGCCGCCCATCTTGACACCCTCACCTCCGTCTGCTTATCCAACAGTTACTAATGTTTGGCAGGACAATGATCGATATCACCCAAAGCCAGTTTTGCACATGCTTTCATCAGAACACACAAAGGACCACAATGAACACTACATCAAAACTGAGGAATATTCAGGGAAAGTGGAACCTGCAGTTGAGCGTACAGATAAGAAGCTGGAGCGCAAATTGAGTATCGAGATAAAAAAGGTGCCCCTACAAGAAGGGCCCAAGAGCTTTGATGGCAATACACTCTTGAATAGAGGAAATGCAGTAAAAGCTAAATCACTTTCTTCTTGCCTAGTAGACAAATCTTCTAAAACCCCGGACCAGGGTTCTGTGGATTCTTCTGAGCAGGTTTCTCAAAACTCTTGCATTGAGCCGCAGACTGACAAAGCCTTAATTTCAGATGTTTCCAGCCAGAGTTCTGAGGCTCCACCAAGACCAGGCCACCTCCCCCTTAAGGAGACAGGACAAGCTGTGTGGTCAGTACCAAGCCCTGAAAACAAGCCACCTTCTCATGATATGACGTCAACTGTTGATATGTCTGTGGATGAATTGTGTTCAGACATTCAAGCTAGGTCTGTAGCACTAGAGACAACCTCCTCAGCTGTGCTTTCTCCCTTTGATCTTGTCGATCTGGACACTGCACTGGCAACTGCGGCACCATTGTCATTTACTAACCCTCTGCACTCTGATGACTCTGACATTGATGAGAGACACTCTGATGGGGCTATGACCAAAGGTTTGACAAATGTATCAACTGCAAGTGTCCATGTTTCTGCTGCAATTTCCACTGAATTCCCTTTTGCCAGAAAAGTATTACCATTGTCTATTGCTGGACAAGATTTGCCAGGCACCAAATCACCTACTGAAAAAGGTAATTGATTTCTGGTCATTTTTCTGTGGTTTGAAACATATAGAATTCGACTCAAATAGGGAGATGAGATATTGTAGAGTGCACTCAAAGTAATGTAAACTTCTGTATGTTCATCTGCAGTTTTCCTAGTACTGTTTTTTCATGAATCCATATTTGTCTAACTTAATTCATTTGGATAGCTTTATATGTTTCTTTAGTTTCATCTAACATATTTTTATTTCCCGTTGCAATGAGCTTTTTTTACACACGTTATGCTTGTTTAAGGAAACCAAGCTAGAATTATTTTAAAGTATATAGCAATGCTGCTTGATCCATATTTGGGTGATTTGTCTATTTTCACCTTAACTTAAAATATTTTCTGACTGTTATTGATTATAGGTTCTGTAAGCTATTTGAAATGTAAGTCTTTCAAACCAGTAGCTCCCTTATTTAGTTTGTCCTCTACTCTGCTATGTTTGTTTTAACAGATTCATGCACTCAGATTATAGAAGGTAATGGAATTCACCAAGTGTCCCCATTCATAGTGGGGCGGAAGTTTGGAAAGAGTTTTGCTGCATTAATTATGTCCCTGCCTTCTTAATTTGTTGATAGTATGCACATTCTGCACAGTACCAGTACAATGTATTTTTAAATGGTGCATGTGAGAACATAGCTAATGTGGCTATTTCATGGTTCCTGGTGACCGTTTTTCTGGCTTAGGTGGCAGTTTCATCACTCAAGTAACACCCTTACTTTCCTCTGCATGAGGCCATTTTACATCATACAAATGTGGTTTTATTTGCTTACGCATGTGTGTCTATACATGTATGTGTGTGTGTAGATGGCTTATTTGTAGCTTGGCAAGGGAGCAATTTTGTGGTATGCACTGGGAAGTGATTTCATATAGTGTGTGAGAAAACAGAAAAAAGAAAACCAGAACTGGACCTTGTTAGAAATGGTGGTCTCTAGTTGGCAATGTTTTGCACCTTTGTCCAGTAGGGACTCTTCTTCCTAGTCAGGATAAGGGGGATACACTACTAAAATAACCCCATCTCACCCTCTACGTCTCTTGGCATGAGCCAGCCTTATCTCAGAGGCAGTTTGTAAAGCATTTGTGTACACACTTTAATACAATGAAAACAGTACAAATGGACATCACACCAGTTTAGTCAAATAAGTCATCTTTATCTACAGCAAAGACCAAAATGACAAAAATCCACAATACCGTAATCAAAATATTACTTTTAAAAGATAGAAACAGTTTTGTCCATAGCAAATTATAGATGTGATATGTCCCACACAAAGTACCTTGGATGTGTTGCAGACACAAAAAATAACTGCTGCATGGAAGGTAATGCATCCGTTCCTTGCGCCCACGGAAGGTGATACGTTGGGCCCTTACTACAGGGGAGGTGATGTGTTGGTGCATTACTGCCACTCAGGAGAGGTGACGCGTCTCTTTCTTACTGTGTGGGAGGTGATGTGTTGGTTTCTTACTGCAGCCCCGGCATTCTTGCAGTTGTGGCGCCCAGGTGTGATGCGTGATGTTCGGGGATGCGTTGGTTTCTCGATGCGGCGGCGAAGACGCTGCATTGGTCTCTCTAGATGCAGTCCCACGATGTGTTGGTTCTTGCAGCCGCACTGTGGGGCCTGCCTCGGAATCGGTGCAGTCATCTCTGACTTCGGAGATTGGTGCACAGGATTCGGCGTGTTGAATTTCTTGAGCCGCAGACAGGCTCTGTGTCACTTTCTTTGGTGATGCGTGGAAAACCGGTGCGGATGTCTTACTCTTCTTGAAGTTGCGTTTCTTTTCCAGCTCCCAACAGCAGGAATAACACCCAGAGGCCCAATACAGCAACAGGCACCTCTTGTCAGGTCAGAACTCCCAGCAAGGAAGTTCAGAGGAGCTTGTGGTGAAGTCTTTGTATCCCTGAGACTTCAAAACGGAGGCAAGCACTACTTCAAGCCCTTGGAGATCTTTCTCAAGAAGGAGACGCAGCACAGTCTTTATACTCTCCTTGGCAGAAACAGTCCATGCAGGTCAACCCCAGACAGTACACAGCAAAGGGGCTGTATTTCTCCTTCAGTTTTCCCACCTTCCACTTGAATTCCAGAAGTAACTGGTCTGGGCCCCACTTTTTATAGTCCATTTCTCTTTGTCCTCTTGTGTCCGAGAAGCTCTTTGCTTAGCCAAAACCAGGTCTGTCTACTCTGGTCCAGCTGCCCTGCAGGAGGTGGAGACAGCATTGTGGAAGGCAGACAAGCCCATTCAGGTAAAAAGGAAATCTCCTCCCCCAACTCTAAATGCAGCCCAGGTCTATTCAGCCCAGCCTTGACTCACCCTGGAAATGCAGGACACACGTGCCCCCAAGTGGCTGTCTGAACAAAATGCACATCCCCAGCCCCTGTCACTCCAGAGCCAGACAATCAGTACACAAACCTAGCAGAGGCATACTGGATGGCTAAGCACTTTTTAAAAGTGCTATTTTCAAACCCAGCATATAAAAAGCATCCTTACTAAAAGATGCATCTTTATGTTCTGAGTTCAGCCATATCAAACTCCACTTTTCTTTCTTGTTCCCATGGGTAGTTAAACTTCTAAGATGTTAAAAGAAAACTCCCCATTCTATCCTAGGGGACAGAGGGCCTTTCAATAGTGAAAAATGAAATTGGAAGTATTTTACTATCAGGACATGCTACACACATCAGGACATGTCCTACCTTTCACATACTCTGCTCCCTCCCCACAGGGTATCTTGGGCCTACCTTGGGGGTGACTCACATGTACGAAAAGGGAAAGTTAGGACCTGGCAAGTGAGTGAACTTATAACACAGAGAACCTTCAAGGGGGAGTCTGAGGGATTAGATTTTTAAAGACCTGCAAGAAGTTCCCCCTATATACATATATTATTCACACAATAAACTTCTTGGGTCTATCAGGACTTGGCACCAATGAAGGTTAAGATGAAGTACAACTGTATCTCAACAAGAAAACTTAATTGGGGAGAGATCCCTTTTAGGACGAATGCCCTCACTCACCGAAGGTGACATGCTTCATCATTTGGGCTTTCTCCTCCCAGTGGGAAAACCTAGGCCCACTGAGGGCTACCACCACCCCTCTGAGAGGTCGGAACTCTGGGATGTTTTCATTATTCACTAAGCAGATGGGAATACTAAAAACCCAAATGTGAGCAAACTAGTAGAGTGAGGGTGCAGCGCGAAAAGTAAAAAGTGAATTTAAAACTGCCTAGTGCAGATGAAAAGAAACTTTATTAGCTCATCTGGGCTGGCAGGATTAAAATGCAGTGCTACGCAGTGTATGATTAGACTGCTAGATTGAAAAGAAAGGTCGATATATTTCAGCCATTGGCCATCTCACAAGTATGTTTGGCTTTCTTCAGGACCATATAACAAAGCTGCTGCTAAAGTGAAAAAAGGAAAAAGTGTCTGATACAAAACCAATAATCCTAGGTAGGCAAACTGTATCACTGGAACTAGTCTAGAAGAAAATGAGATACAGAAGAACGTAATCAATCAAAACTTTCTGGAAATTCAAAAAATTATGTAAATGACTAATAAGTCATAACATACAACAGAGTCCAACAAGGTACTCAAAAGAACACTCACCAAATTCTGTAGGACAAGTAAGCCCACCTCAACCTGGTCACAACTCAGGGAAGGGAGCCCCGCTCTGAAACAACAGGGAGGCATCACAAAACTATAATGTATAGTACATGCGCTAGCCTGTGTCATTTACAGTAGTGTAATAGTGATGCCTAAGACAATAAAAACAAAGCATAAGTGATTCAGCATATTGGTCCTAAAAAAGACAATGGCAGGAAAAAGTTTCTACAAAATTAGTGACACTATGGATAATCAATCCTTGTCCCTATCAGCTAATAGAATGTATATCATGATGCTGACATTAAAGTGAGACAGCCGGTTACTTACAGATCTTTATGGTAAATAACTGTAATATAACACGCTTGTTTGTCATCACCAGCATAATTGAGGTGATCGCATAACCAGGTGCTAAATGCTGGGATATCAAAGTAAACCCCTCCCAGAGGTAGACACTCATTAAGTGATAAGAATGCTCGCATGGGTGGTTGAACACACCCTTGTTAGTGCGCTAAGATAAGAGTGTTCAGTCTTACAACAACTCAATTTTTTTTGTAGAAACACTAGCTGTTTAACAATCAACACTATTGAGTAAATGAGCTTACATACACGGGCACTAAAAAACTCAACTTGTTCTAACACAGCTGGTGTTCGTGAATATTTAGCGCGTAATCATGCCCATTCCTTCGGCCCCAAGATTGTCTACAACTAAGTACGCCCCACTCATCTCTCCGTCGGTACTCCTTTGTAGTACTGAAGTTGTAACCGGAGGTACCGATGGCGGTGGGTGGCGGTGTTTAAATAAGTATGCATATAAACAATTGAAGGAGGGTTCAAGGGGCAGTTTAACGACCAAGCACAGTAATTATCCCCCTGGAGACTTATGAAAAAACAACGAATAACTGTGGGTCTCAAGCAAAACTATGTGTGTAAATACTGGCCGTCTATCTGCTACAACAATTCTTTTGGAGGCAGACTATTGGACAGAGATCCACTGTGAAAAATGTCCATCAGTTACACGATTCGTACCGCCCAATACATTATTTGGTCTACTTCACAGTAGGTAGTCCATTGTCTATCTCCATATACAGGGAGAGGAGACAGATGTCTGGTGATAGTTGTTATAGTTGTAACTGAAAGCAGTGCATAGGTGATTTAGTGAAAAATAGTGAAAGTGTTCAGAATAAAATTGGATAAGGCACGCAATGTAACTTTATTCTGGAGCCATGCCTTTCCAAATATAAAACCAATAGAGTGCAATAAAGGGTACATATTTTGACCGTGTAAGCCCGCAGAAACATGTCGACCAGATCACCCAGTCAGAAGGTATTTGTTTGAAACATCTGACTTTATTGCACTCTATTGGTTTTATATTTGGAAAGGCATGGCTCCAGAATAAAGTTACATTGCGTGCCTTATCCGTAAGGGTCTCTAGGCGCTGGGGGCCGTCGGGAAGATTAAGCAAGCTATTGCCCAGAGTCACATGGTGCTGGGCTAATCTGCCGCCGGTGCCGGGGATCGAACCGTGATCACCAGATTCCGGAGTCAGTCGCCCTAGCCGCGGCGCCACACCTCTTCTATTGGGAATAACTTTGGCGCCGGTTGAGGGATCTGCCTGTAATTTTCCTTAACTTTGCCTCGCTGCGCTCCTTCACTGAAAGTTTCGGGGGGATTCGTCAAGCGGGGGCCGAGATAAAAGGGGGTCCCAAAACGTGTTTTCCCCATGTTAATTTCCATAGGGCGGTTGGACTCACTTTTAGCCCGAACGGCTGAATGGATATCCACCAAACTTGGCAAAATTGTAGGGACTGGTACCCCGATGTGCCTTTGCTATGTCTCAAGATATATGCTCCAGTGGTTTTTACGAAAATTAACTTTGAAAAAATATATATTGGGCTACATTGGGCTATATATATGTTAGAGCCCAAATGTAGCCCAATGTAGCCCAAAGATGGCCACCAGAGACACAAAAAAACAAATGTAGCCCAAACTCATCTAGGGAAACTTTTAAAGTGGTGCAAGAACTCCTTAAAGTTCCCGAACCTGTAGCTACACATGATAAACAGACGTGTAAGGAGCTGGCAGACTTCTTTCACATAAAAATAGGAAAGATACTTAGTTCCCTGCCTCAGATCATTCGACCTCAACAGACTCAGGAAAAGAACTCCTTAATTCAGCCTAGAGAGTTATTTACCTCTCTAGATACTTTCGGCCCAGTTTCAGAGGCTGAAGTATTGAAAGTCCTTAGATCTATGAAAAGTGGCTCCCCTATGGATCCGGTCCCTATGACATTTTTAAAGCAAGTAGCATCCTCCATAGTGACTCCTATCACTGATTTGATGAACGCTTCTTTCTCCCAGGGCTTGGTGCCACCAAGCTGGAAAACAGCAGTGGTTAAGGCACTTTTAAAAAAGCCTAACTTGGACACGGCGGAATTGGCAAATTTTAGGCCCATATCTCTTCTGCCAGGCCTCGGCAAAATTGCTGAGAGACTAGCGAATTACCAATTGTCAGGCTTCTTGGAGTCGAATGGACTGCTCCGAGACTCGCAGACCGGTTTCCGTCCAGGCCAGGGCACTGACACTGCCCTCCTGGCAGTCGTAGAATGATCTAGACGCATTATGGACTCAGGAGGATCAGTGGCGGTGATCCTCCTGGACCTTAGTGCGGCGTTTGACACCGTTAATCATCAAGTGCTGATTCAGCGACTGTCAGGGGTGGGTGTGGCAGGGGCCGCTTTGAAGTGGCTCAGGTCATTTCTTGACGGCCGTGCATATCAGGTTTGGGATGGCAGCAATCGGACTAAATCTATCCCCCTCCAGTGGGGGGTGCCACAGGGCTCCTCCCTTAGCCCTACATTGTTTAATGTATATATGGCCCCCCTGGAGGATGTGGTGACCCCTTATAACATCAAGATCATCCGCTATGCTGATGATACTCAGTTAGTGGTCGCCCTTTCACAACTGGTAGAGAATCCCGATTTGCTGTACTCATGCCTGTCGGAAGTCCACACCTGGATGGACCAATCAGCTCTTAAGCTGAATGGCTCTAAGACAGAGATAATGCTGCTAGGGAATAAAGCTCCCTCACTCCCATTGACCAGCTGGCCTAGTTGTATGGGCGCTCTCCCCAGCATGAAAGAGGAGATTAAGAGCTTGGGGGTCTGGTTGGAACCTGATCTTTCATTCAGGACCCAAGCTAAAAAAACGGCAGGAGTTTGTTTCGCCCTGTTATGTTCAGCTCCCAAAATCTTCCCTCTTCTTCCTTTTCCATCCAGGAAGTTGTTGATTCAGGGGCTGATAACATCGCGACTCGATTATAGCAATGCCCTTTTTCTGGGTGCCCCTGAATCTACTTTTAACAAACTTCAGCAGGTCCAAAATGCGGCGGCCAGATTGCTCATGGGCACTCCCAGAACCGAGTCAGCTAGACCTGCCCTAAAGGCATTGCACTGGCTCCCAGTGCGGGAAAGAGTAAAATTTAAGGCACTCTGTATAGCCCACAAAATTCTCCAGGGGACAGGACCCCCTATTCTGAGAAATTTAGCAGTGCCATACAAAGCGAACAGAACATTGCGTTCTGATCAGAAACATCTCCTCCTAGTCCCCAGAGTAAAGAGGGCACACACGGGCGGGAGAAGATTTTCGGTGAACACTGCGAGGCTTTGGAATTCCCTACCTTTAAAACTGCGCGCTGAGACCTGCACTTTGCGTTTTCGCAAATGTCTGAAAACCCATCTGTTCCCTGTTTGATTGCACCTGACTGACTGTTTTTGGGTCTCGCTGGCAAAATGCATCCGCAAGGATGCATGTGTCCAGCTGGAGACGTATAGCGATCAGTCTGGGGGGAAGGAGGACAAGAGGGTGTACGAGCTTTTTCTCCTGGATTCGTGTGCACGAACGCGCACGTCGCGTCCCGCGCCGTACACATGCGCGCGCAGACAGACACTCGCTCACACACACACACCCCCTCCCCCACAGTCACACACACGCACTCCAAGACACATACACACACACACGCACGCACACACACATACACAGCCCGCACCCCCCCCCCGCACGCGCGCGCACATGCTCTCCCCCCCCCCCCCCCGCAGCTCAGCAACCCACTCACCGGCTTCCTTCGTGCGGCGGCTCTCCTCAGCTGCAGGGCCCGGCAGCAGGACTCTTCTTCCCTCCTTCGGCACCGGGGCGCAGGGTAGGCTCCTGCCTGCTCCGGTGCTCCAAACAATCGCGGCTCTTCCGTGGGAGGCGGGGTAG